>NC_073693.1:346105587-346333100 GCF_029784155.1 Uranotaenia lowii
GAAGGGTTCTACCGAAAGGGGAGCAGAGATAGGTTTGTGTTGGGGTTCCCCAGAATTCATAATGCTCCCAAATTGAAAGTGAAGCACTTGGGAAATCGTGTGACCTGATCAACAATTGGCTTGGTGTTGAATTTTTTAGTTAAGTGGGTTTACGGTGGAGTTGGTTCGGTGTGGAGCACATATTTAAACGTCTCGTTTGTTGGAAATGGGCAAACAATGACTGCGAGACGGCGACTTCAGCAGGTTTGTTTATTATTCAAATTCGATCAAACAAATTTAAAACAGTAATTAAAAGCTTCAAATCATCCATTGAATTGAGGGAGCTGAGTTTCAGTTAGTTTACTCGTCAAATTTCTTCGGATGCTTCACACATGGTTTATGGTGGTGAAGATTTTAACTCTTATTACCATCAAGTCACCATTCACCGCCCAGACACCATTTACCGCCCAAAATCACCTTTTTGTGTGTATTTCGAAAAAAAAACTGGATTTTTTTCTCCAAAAATAAGACCTGTGTTCTGTGTCGGCATCATTGTTCGACCATTTCACTGAAAAATCATCACTTAATTATGCTAACTATAGCCAGAAATAAAATATTTGGTTTTTCGTTTCCGGTCAAATTATTGAATTCGACGCCTGTTAGCGAACTAAGCATAACTGTGCTCCTAGGGAAAAAAGGGGTTTTGTTTACTAAATAGTACCTATTTGTCCTACAATCGACTTGAAACGATAGTTTGATTTTTGTAGAATAGATTTGCATCGGAAAATTTTCGATTTTTTCAATAGTTGTTGTTTTTGAAGCGTTTAGTGATGGGCGGTAATTGGTGTATAAAAAAAAGTGTGGGTTCCTAATTACCGGTCACGCACAATTTCTTTGTTTTTAACGCATGTATTGTGTCAAAAGTGTAAATTGTAAGAAGCATTTAGTTTGATTACGTTAGAAAATGATGTTTTATCGCTGAAAGTAACCGATTACTTGAGGCTGTTTGCCGGGAATCATCATTTTGTCAGTCAACGCGCTTTGTTAAAATTTGTACAAAATTTGCGGGAAAGATTTCACAAAATGTATTCTCTCAAGATCCAAAATATGGTTTTGACAGCTTGTTACATGGACAATATTAAAAAGAACAGTTTCCGTGTTGTTAGATAGTTTTTCCTTAAGAAAACATTATCGATACCCGAAAAAGTCGAGTGGGCGGTAATAGGGCCAGTTGAACACCTCAACGTTTAGTTAATTATTTTTAAAAGCGTATATTTTTCGCATTCCACTAAATTTTTTATTTAAAGTAGAGCAGTTTTGAGATGTATTGCAAAAAAAAGCGAATACAAATCTGCCGTCGTTTTTTTATTACACATGTTTGAAGTTGAAAAACCGCTTAACTGGGCGGTAGATGGTGACATGATGGTATATGTCTGTCTTCAAAAAGTTATCGGTCTAAGTCTAATATTTTGTGTCATATCCTCCAAAAGCGTATAAGTTTTACGGTCTCCTATGAATATTATTTGGGCAAATTTCACAGTTTACACCCACAGATAAAATCTTACGTCTAATACGACATCCCAGCTTGATCCCATCAAGAGGAGTCCTAAAATGATACAAACAGCTTTAGGAAATAATCATCCCACATCCACATCAGATTTCCTGTTCACGATTATAAAAAAAGAAAACTACGTAACATAACTTTTATTCGATTATGTTCAATGCATGCAAGTTTTTGTGCCATTGATTTGGATTAATTGTAATTTTGATTTTTTTTTTCCACCCATCGAGATGTTTCAAATTCAACTGACTGAAGGAAAATTAAAAAAATTTCTGCCTGATTGGATAAAAAAAGGATAGAAAAAACCACCTTTTGAGATAGAATAGATAGATAGAAGGGATAGAAATAGTAAATACCAGACTGATGAAATTATATGGGATTTCTCAAAGATAGGTTCGTTTCTCTATCTTAGAAGCTATCTTTTGTTTTTAATCCCAGAAAAAAATTATGCCAATAACGATTACGCAAAGAGATCATATTTGGAGTAGTACACCTTTGTCCACATTTTTTGGTATAGAGATACCACCAATTGGCATGGAAACATGCAATCTTTGCTTTGGGTGTAGCCTTACATTAGAAAATATTTATGTCATCAATTCTTACATGAGTCATCTTATGAAACTTGTACCTCTTTTCTTATATTTAAATTTTTTATAATGTATGTTTAAAACAAAAGAAAAATTTATTTATTTTATTTCTAACCTTTTTTTCATCCAAAATATAACAAAAATGCAAATTGATATTATTTTGCAAAAATGGGAAAGGAATCATAAACCAGCATTTGCAATGCAGAAGAATAATAGCTCTTAAAAACAATTAAATTAAAAATTATTCAAAGAAATTTCAGTAAATTTTACACTGAAACAAGGTTAGTTAGTTTTTGATTACAAAGAAAACAAATATAAAACTCTACTGATGTTCTGACTATAAAATTGATCGTGAGAAAGCAAAGATGAGAGCATGAGAATATGAGACTAATAGCAATAAATTTAGCTTATATTTTCTCCGAAAAAACCATCCTTCCAAGCTTAATTTTTTTCTCTTAAATCGAATCATCTTATGGTCTTCAACAGACTTGTTCAAAATCACTTTGAGATTCAGTCAACTATATTTGGAGAGTTTTTTATTTACGTATACACACATTAATAAGAACCATAATGGTTATTCGTTGAGTTTTGCTAAGATAAAAGGTGTCAAAATTTCATACGAATTTGAGTTTTGGTAAGACATCCTTAAACCCTTTAATGCATAGTGTTGTTTTAAAACAACACTTATCAAAATTCAAATATCTCGGAAACGCTTGGCTATTTTTAATGATGTGTCGACAAAAAATATTCTAGTGATTAAAAGAAATAAGTCCATGGCATTTTTATTACGATATTTTGTACGTATGTGTGAGATATCAAACGAAGTATGCGAAAAAATGGCAAAAACTTCTTTTTTTTAATAGTTTTTGGAAAATTGTTGTTATTTCTTTAGATTTAAAAATTCTAAGAAATTTTTTAATCTCAATCAAAAACAAACACCTTCCTGCACCCAATTAACAATCTTTGGAAGAAATTTGCAAAATCGTATTGAAATGAATTGAGTAATTTCTAAAACAATATTTCAACTTTGATGGGCTTTAACTTTTATACTACTCTAAATAACGACTTCATTCCTGTTCAGTTGTGTTATCCGAATTTAAATGTTATTATTACACTGAATCAATAATTACTATTCTCATTTTAAAAAAAGTAATGTATTCAAAAGTTTAAGTTGACCAATTCAGTGAAAATATGTAGGAGTCTTCTGGACATGCCAGTTAGCAATTCTAGATACCAAGTAATTGATTCTGGTGTACCAGGCACGTGCGAAAAACCCGTCCATGGGGGGGTTTCGAAATTCAAATTTGGCTAGAAATAATAAAAATACCAAAAGTGCATAAACAAAGTGAAAATAGATATCTACAACCATTTTCTTACTCCTGGCCCTGGGCATCACACAAACTCAAAATACAAAATAAATCATAATTAAAGTTTCAAATCAATGCTTTTTTTCGGTAAGTCATCAATAGATCATTCAAAATAATGTCCTTATTCTAAACTAAGAACTTGCTTAAAAATGAATTTAAAGCAGCCTAGTTTACAAATTTGAATCAATATTTCCGAAACACCAGCAAATGAATGCGATTAAAAATTTCGAATTAAAACCAGAATGTAAACCTTCGGCCTTAAGCATGAGTGCATATAAAAAAACACTTGAAATATAACACCAAATTTAAAAAAAAAATATCCGAACCTATATCAGATCAGGTCAGAAATAAACCATGATAAAAAATTAAAGAGGACACCGAATTAAGGGCTTATTTTGACTTATTTTGAAGCGTTGAGTATTTATCAATCAGCTTTTATTTCCGAGATATTTTTTGAAAATTGATAAAATTCATTGAATAAATGTGTACACTTTTTTAGCAAAACTGTAGCACATGAGAAATAGTATGAAAACATAAATTTTTGACTCAATGATAAAGTTTTCCGAAGACCGCGAGTAATTATGACTTCTGTGAAAAAAGTTATTGAAGTTTTCTTTTTGTAAATTTTCCCCATTTCAAAGATGATTGAAACTAAATTTAATCTTGGATATTTCTTAAAGCATGAGTCAAAATGTTTTGCAGTCTTCAAAAAAGTTGTAAAATGAGGACTCAAGTTTTTTTGTAAGTTCATTAATTTACCAGACACTTTGATCCATTTTACTAAAAACTAATTAATTTTTAAAGTTCTTATCTCTTAATCTACATTTCTTTTCTACATTTACAAATTAAGGGTTGATTTAAAAATTTCGCTGAATATCTTGAATTTGAGAATTCATTTAATCATGATTAGAAATGTGAACTCTCGATTAGAAATTTCCATTTTAAACTTATCAGATTTTTTCTAAAACACATAATATATGATAAAATTTTATGTATAAAATAAGGGAAACATATGAAGTTATCAAGCTAATAATCAAACTATCAAGGTTTAATAGTTTACAATTTTAAGCTTTGAACATTCTTAGAATTTAGTCGAAATATTAGTTCCTGGAAAGGATAAAAAGTAGAAACTATGTTTTTCTTATGAAAAATTTAAATTTACATATTCGCAGGAAGAACACAAAGATTTAGAACTGATAAACTTATCAAAAATATTACAAAAAACAAGAAGTTTGACTATGAATTTTGGTAAATTTATTTAAAAATCAAAACAAAATATTAAGATGAAAAAGATAAAAACATTTTTTTTTATAAAAACGTCGAACCATTTAAAAACAAATTTAAAGAATTTAATTGATAACTCAAGGGAACAGTACTTAAGTGCTTACTTTTAATGATAGATTTTGGTAGATTTTGGCGTCATGTACTCATATCTTTCGTCGGATTTTATCTATCAACTCCAGTTTTGTTGATATGGAGTTGATAACTTTGAAAATGCATCAGTTTTGAAAAAAAGATTCCGAATTCGTTTATTATACTTTATTCAATTCAGTAATATAACTTTGATGATGATTAAATTCTCCAGTTTTTTTTTTAAATTTTGAAAGATATCATTACTGTTACTCCTGATCTTGCTGAAAAAAGTTTGAAAATGTTTAATTGTATTGAACAAATTTCTTGATGCCTGCAAAACGATTTTATTTTTGCTTTTAAAAATTATCAAAAATTCAATTTGGTCTAAAACTTTAATAAACATCCTTTAAAATTCTCGTATGATACAGATAGGAGAAATCAAACAAAAAGAAAACTTCTATTACTTTTGTTTTTGCAACTAACTTGCGGTCTTCGGGAATGTTGATAGTTAAGTTGAATCCTTTATTTTAAAATTTGTTGTAATGTTTTAAAGTTTTTACAAAAAGTCAGGAATTTCTTAAATGATTTTAGCTTGTTTTTAAAAGTTATTTAAAAAACAAAAGCTTATAGAAAAAAATCATAGCCTATTTAAAAGAAGCTCTTATATTATTCGCACCTCGGGAAAATGTGGCTTTGTGTAATTTTTCAAAACCCGTTAGAATGTGGAGTTGAACATTTAAATACAAGCACAAGAAACATAAAATAAAATTGAGGGTAAAACTGTTTTTTTGAAGAATGTTTGATATCAGCATAACATTTGTACTACTGACTTGTTGATAAAAATTTCTTAGTAAAAACCCATCCTTTAGACGAAGTAGTGTTTCTGTGTGAAGATTGGAGTTTCAATACAGAACTTTTTTTAACTTTAAAATTGAAACTTACAATTAAAAATTAGTAAGACCAAAAGTGATTATGAATTAAATTCCGCCGGAGGCAAGCCAATTTTCGGACACCTTTGTTAACACTTATTTCGTACTATGGTAGATTCATTACTTCACCTGAAAATTGTACTTGGAAAAAATCCATGGGGAGGAGGGGGTTTCTTAACAACGAGTATTTTGTCAATTTTTTATCACTTTTAAGTTCGGAGATAATGAATTTTGAAAATAATGACTTTTTGAAAATCGTAAAAAAATGAGGGAGGGTCCTGGAACGAAGGGGGTGGGCGGCTCCTTCTAAAAAAATCAGGATTTGTATTGTAGACCTCAACGAGTCTATCAGCCAAGTTTGGTGAATTTTGGATAAGATTTTATTTTTTCGCTGTGCACACTTGACATGCACTATTAGTATACACTTCTCGAGAGAAAATACCAGCAAGAATTCATTACCGATTCAGATTCAAAACATTTGCTTGCAATATTTTGAACTTATTTTCTCCCCCTCACAGATGCAACCTAATTGATTTCCAATAGACAGAAATATGAAATATACGTATCTGGGATAAGGCTGCCGGAAAAAAAATCTGTGTTTTTGCGAAAAAAAAATTATGACTTCCTGTGATTTTACCCACAAATTCTGTGATAGGGTAGATACTCTAAATTTCGACAGGAGCTAGTTTTCGACAAAATTTTAATGAAAGGCTTATTTTTCTGTTTGGTGGCTCAAGCTATCTATGTTCATATTTTACTATTTTTGCTCTCCCAATTTAGTATACGTTGAACATAAAAATTCTTCTTAATAAATTATTGAATAGTAGTAAATCAATAATTTAAAAGTAACATACTAAATCACCTGTGAAATTCAATGCCATCGGCCAAATACGAATGATTTTGAATCACGAACAAAACCCCTTCTATTTGATTAAAAGCAACATAAAAGGAATCAATGGATGGATAAGGTTCTGAAATCAATCTTTTCGGTTATTTATTGAATATTTTTGCTAACATTTAATGAAATTTCAACTGTTTTTTTGAGCTGTCGAAAACTAGCGCTGCAAATTCATCCAATAATCTTTTTTTCGACACCCATCTTCAACGGTGTGTTTATACTGTTTCCATGGTGTAAAAAACGCCGTGAAGTAGACAAGCAATTCCAATACGCAAATATTCACATTTCTGAGCTAACAAAGGAGGTGGAAATATGCTTGTCGAAAACTAAAACTTTTGTGTCGAAAACTAAAATTGAATGTCGAAAACTAGATCATCGAGAGGTTTAAGTAAAAGGATAATAAAAACGTTGTTTTGAAACTTTCGTACAATAAAAAAGGTAGAGAATGAAGAAAAAAGTATGATTCATATAACCAATCATATTTGAAATAAAAAACTTCAGTCAAATAGTTTATTTACATGGTTTTTCTGACAAATCAAGCAAAAACTGTCGAAATCTAGGTATTTTACCCTAATAATAGCATAAATTTATTTGAAAAGTCATGAAAAATTTAGTTTTTTTTACATTTTACTTGAAAAAAATCCAAAAACATTACCAATCTTATCACGTTATTTCCGAAAACGAAATCAATAATCCGAAATTTATTTTGACAAAAATATTTTAATTTTGGAAAAACGTAGAAATTCTAAAAAATCTGTGAAATCTGTGAATATTTCCAAAATTCTGGATTCTGTGAAAAAGAATCAGAAAAAAAAATTTGCTTTAAATTCTGCTGAAATTATAGATTTTTCTGTGATTTCGGCAACCTTGATCTGGGATGGGAAGTACTGGATAAGTCGCCTCGTACTACATGGACCAGTATCCCAGTGCCAGTATTCCGTATGCCGCAGACACATGGCTGCAAAAAATATATAAAATTGAAAATTTTTTTTCAATCAACAAGAGAATGACCCCCAAATGAACTGAAAAGATGTGCAATTTTACGAAGTGCAACTTTGCAGAAAAGTTGTTTCAAAGTTGTTCAAGTTTTACTGTGTTAAAAAGTCACTATTTTATAAGTTTGGCTAAAATTGCTTTGAATTGTGATGTTGATGAGTTAGAGCAATGAACCAATCGAATAAACTCCGGATTTCAATTTTTTTAAATCTTTTAATCGAATCTTGAATCACCAGAAAGAGCCTTATAAAAGTTTGTTTCTTAAACTCCTCGATATCATTTGAAGGTTGAGCTCAGAATCACAGACATAGCGAAGTTTTGGTGCACCTTCTAATGTGCCTAAAATGTGAATTTTACAAATGGTGTAAATTTCTCAAATTCTCATAATGATTTTACTCTCGCCTTGCAAACAATTTTTCATGCAATATGGTTTTTTTTTTTGCAATTATCTAATTCCTATTTGGTACATTTGTTCCAACTTTTTTGTGGATGTTCGTTTTTCAGCGTGAAGGACAAGTACGCACATTTCAGCGCATTTTCGGCACATAGGTAGCTCTGATCGGCATTGAAACTTTGCAACCTTTTCTTTGGGTGTACGTGACTAAAAATTTACTTTTAGCTTTGTTCGGAAAAAAAATAATTTTTTTTTTAATCGACTATTTTTTTTTTATTTGAGCCTTCCGGTTTTTATACCAATGTATAAATTGTTTAATCCTCATCCGTCCCAGAAATTTTTACCCGTTAAACTCTAACGGTTAGAGTTCCTGACTAAAACCCCTTTACCTCTCTTGTTTCTCAACCGATTCGTTCAAAATTCATAGTCTTAGAAATTTCGTATGTAACTCAAATATGATTCTCGGACAATATTCAGCTTCAGTCAACACTTCAATTTCCAACTGTCCGAAGGCCAAGAGAAATAAAAATCCAAAAAACACGTATCGGAAAAAATACTGTAGATCAGTTACGAAGTGCTCAAAAATTGTTTACGCTTAGTGTCCAAGAAAGCTGAAGTTAGAAGCTACACGTTGCGCACTAGGATATATTTTTTTGAAATTTTTCAGGATCATGACCACAAAAAATTGTAAAAAAGCGGTGTAAAACCTGTACCGCTTAATCAATCAACCGTCAAAATTGTTGAAGTCACACCAGATAAATTTTGTAAAAAAAAAATTGCTAAGTTCATGTAACTTGGCACATTTTCTCATCTTTAGATTTTCAAAATACGAAACACAGAATTTTTGACGAATTTTCAAAGGTAGCTGTTTTTCAAACTTTTCAAACAATTTGAAATTTTTCAGATTTTTTAACATTTAAATTTAGATATGCACTGGATTTTGAATATATAAACGCAAGAATTTCGCAATAAATTATATTCACAATTCTAGTAATGTAACTTTATAAGCACTGCAATACTGTACAAAAATATGATAAATATAAAACTGTGGAATTAGGGTTAATCTGCTGAAAAACTTTATCAAAGACCTTAACTTTGTATCTTTAAGGCAAAAAAGTGATAAGCTGGTGGATAGGGGTATGTCGCAAGGTTGCCGAAATCACAATAAATCTAATTATACTAAATTTCGAGATCACAGAATTTTTTATATAATCATAGATTTCACAGAATTTTTGAATATTGAATAGATTTTCAAAATTATATTTTTTTTTGATCAATATAAAATTTAGATTTCTTACCTTGATTCTGAATTAGAAAAGTATGATAAAATTTATAATGTTAATTGATATTCCCCAACTAGAGTGTTAAAAAGACACAATTCATTATGAGTTTTCAATAAAATTAAAGGAAACAGCATCACTGAAAACCATCACAGAATTTTTGAGTAAAATCATAGAAAGTCAGTTTTTTTTTCTCAACAATTCAGAATTTTTTCGGCAACTTTGATATGTCGTTTGGCATTGATAAAAAAAAATCAACTAATTAAACTGCTGGTGCCTAGTGAGGTATTGCTTGCAAAGTAGTCAGGATAAGCTCTTGGACAAAGTTGTTCAGAATAAAATTCAAATTGGCCCAAAAAAACGCTAGAAAGCTCGGTTCCACAGAAAAAAAGAAAAATAATGTTGATTAATCAGAAAAAAAAATCAAATTTTCCAATAAAAATCTAAAAGTTAAGATTTATTCATGTAAACTTTATTTTGAAATTCTGCAATATGCATCGGTTTAGAACCAAAAGAAGCTTTTAAGACCTCTGACTTTGAGAAATTAAAAATAGACCTTCAATCGACTCAGTAATGGAAATGAATACAGTCAGAATGCGGTATTTTACAATAAATTAGTTCAGTGAAAGGAGTATGAATGTGGTTTAGGAACTTCTTTGCTTTCAGAGCACAGAGTGAACTAATTCGTCTTTTCAACCCGTTCTGATGTTTTTTTCAATTTTTTGCCAATGCTAATACTTGTTCAATACTTGCTTCAACGGAAAATCCGATTTGACATGCAATGTGGTTTGTTCTTTCGAACATCATCGAAAAAAATGGGAGGGTACCTACCGATTTCGAACTTTTACCAAAGCCATCGGATAGGAAACAGAAACCCAAACCACTACACTCTGTGTGAACCCTTGAAATTCACCTAATAGTCACACTCGGTCGCCGTATCACGTTCCATCAATTCCATTCGATGATGGAAGATGTTGAGACGTGTTGAAGGAAAATTCAAATTTTTAATATTCTAGAATACTTACGGTACGATAATTTTTTTTATCATTTTCATTGAGCGTTTAGATCTTCGAGAAGACAAAAATTCGTTTCAGCGATAGGAAAAATCCACCCAATTTTGGGTCTCTCACCGACAAGATCACCCCCGGCAGAGCTTGTTAATGTTCGCCTGCAATCACGTAATCATAACTGACAATACTCAGGGGGGAAAACGGTAACAGCAACAAAAACAAAAACAACTGAAAGCCATTTGCCGCGTGTTTGCTTATTTTGTGCTCTACCTTCGTCGATGTGCGATTCTTGACACTCCAATTATCGTCGTGTTGCATTTGGTCGTCTCTCTTCGCTCTT
The DNA here is from genome assembly GCF_029784155.1 of Uranotaenia lowii. Classification (NCBI taxonomy): domain Eukaryota; kingdom Metazoa; phylum Arthropoda; class Insecta; order Diptera; family Culicidae; genus Uranotaenia; species Uranotaenia lowii. Next base: position 346,116,282 of record NC_073693.1, read on the forward strand.
TTTTTTGTTGTTGTTATTTTTTTTTGTGCTACCTCTTAAAGAAACGATTTCCTTCAATGTGGCATTTCATTGGGTTTCTCTCTCCCCACTCTTATCTGTCTCGGAAAAGAATCGTCATAGGAAAAGAGGGTTTTGGGGAGAGGCGATGATGGTCGATTGTTTACTTGCTTGTTTTGTCGATATGTATGTGGAGATTACTACCGGAAAATGTGACAGTTATTCCGAGTGTACGTACAGACATGTCCAACATCTAATGCGGTTCCACTTCTGGTGGTGATTCAAGATGGCTCTTTTTTTCTCTCGAGATGACGTGACAGAATCAAAACGAATTAGAGCTCGAGAGATTTGCAATCTCTCTCGATCTTCTTCGGTCGTTCGATTCAGATTCGAACAAGTGGAGCAAGCTTGTTTTTTTTGTCGTTTGAAGAATAATTGGTACATTATTAGGTCAGATAGGAATATTCCTATCTTTATTTTTTTTTCAATATTGTTTGGAAGTTTTTGAAAGTATTTGATGCCTGCAATTTGTTATTTTGACGGTTATAGACCAAACAAATCAACAGGCCAGGAGTACATTCTATAATTAAAAAACAACCTTCAAGTTGAGTGAATGCATTTGAAGTCAAAAAAGCAATCACAAATAAATAAACGACTCAACCAACCAAACTAAACAGAAGGAGGCAATGTACGCTTCTCCAAAACGCTAAAATTCCAAACAACCAACGCAAAACAGATTTCCTCTGTGCCGGCCGCTGCCGTAAGAATTTTTTTTTAAACACCCGGGGTAGCCATTTAACTCGATTTTCCGCACAACAACTCACGCCAAGTTAAATGCGATAGTCGTCGCCTCCGCATTTCCACCACCCATTTCTTTCTGTCTTCCATCCCCTTTAAGTACCCTGTTCATAATAAGAAAGAAAAATTCCCCAAGCAACCGGCAGCAGCACAACACGATGACACTTTAGTTGCTTCCAAATGAAAACAAAACTATTTTTAGCAGCTTGCTTCGGCACCACTATTTTCTGTGTTCATTGCAACACCAAACGGTTCCAGTCCTAGTACCCAGTAGGGAAAAAAAATACCAAACAGATAAAAACAAAACCATAACGTGTCGAAAAACACCTTATTATTTTTTCGTCCCATTCGCTCTCTTCCTTGCTGCCTGCCTACCTTCGAGCAGGAAATTGGTGCGTGTCCTTTTATTATAGTTCTTCTACCTTTTTCGTCCCCAGCGATGAAGAAGCCAACTTTGGAATATGGAAATCGATTTGGTTGGGAGAGGTGAAATACTCAATTATAGCAGTAGCAGCAGGTCCCAGGGCTGGGCATACCTGCTCCTGTTAGGTGGGTGTAAACATTCTGAGTGTGAAAGAAAAAAGAAAAACGCAATGGCGAGAAAAGTTGTGCCATTAAATATTCAAATGATACCCGGACCCAATATTTGCGCCCAAAGTGGTGTCTCTGCCTGCACCACCACCGTCCCGGCAATAAAATCGATCCTCGTTTTCATAATGCCTCTGCCCCGGATCGAACGTGCGTGATCCTCTGCACACTTGTTTCGGAAACTGAAATGGTAATTGATAAACTAGGACATGTGCGAAATTTTAACTTATACGTCTAGAGCTGTTTTGCAACATGGCCAAAAGTTCTAAACCGGTGTCTATTCTTCAATACGGGTGATCTGGGATCCCTTTTGCGAGAGATTTTTTTCTGATTATCAATAAATGTCATTAATTTATCGTAAACTCCATCCTTGCTTTTCTATTTTAATTTTCAAACACTTTCGATCAATGTCGAATTGAAATTATTTTTTCCACTGGTGGCTCCAGAGAGTTTGTCTGGTGGTTGATTTTCTTTCTTGTCAAAAACCTGCATTCAATAAAAGGTTTCTAACGATGCAATTCGATAGAGAGTTCAATCGAAAGGGAAATGTTTCGCTAACATTAGCTCACGTGGCATGGCGAGTGCCATGCACGTGCAATACGCGTTCTAGGAATGCTATGAAAGCGATACATGTGTTCGAGAAACGCATGGACCCTCCAAAGCTGTTCGGGTCAATATGACCCGAAGCGCACATTTCAAACATCTTTATCATCATTCATGAAAATCGGTTAATTGGGAAATTAAATACAGCTTAGCAAAGCAAAAATTGGATGTCGTTTTTTAAAAATAAGATTTTTTTCTACCGGAAGACCTGAGATAGCAGTTAAAACTTTCATTGGGCCCCAACATTGACGATTTCAAACATCAATGAAACTTTTAAATACAGAAAAGCTGTCAGAAGTTATGAGTATTTCAAAATTAAAATTGATTTTTTGGACTTTTTACTATCTGAACCAGTTCCTGATAACCTGGTGATACATATCGACTTTATTTTGAAATATTGAGTAAAAAAAAAAAATAATTACCGGCACAATGAATATAATATGATCAAAATCGGTAAACATTTACAATCATGAGAACGCCATCAAACTACAACTCAAATTTTCCCGAAACGTATAGTTTGCGAACGGCTTTGTGTCGTGGAAGGTTACTTGCTGCCGAGGTTGCCTAAATCACAGAAAAATCTATAATTACACCGAATTTTGAACAAATTTTCATCACAAAATCATTGTCGCAGAACACCGAATTTTGGAAATATTTACTAATTTCTCAGATTTTTTAAATTTTGTACGTTTTTCTAAAATTATATTTTTTATTGTCAACATAAATTTTGAATTTTGAACTATGTATTGGAAAATCATGATAAGATTGTTAATTTTAATTGATTTTTTTTCAAGTTAAATGTGAAAATGACCCAATTTTTCATCAGTTTTTGATGAATTGAGTTCTATTTCCATCTGTTGAAAACGCAGGTTTCTGTGGTAGAATCGAGTTAATCTTTATTCAGTTTCGTTCGTCTAGTCACTATAATAGTACTCATTACATTAGCGATAGCTATTTGTCACTTTCCACTTCTCATATTCCCTAACCGGAAAAGTACTCATTTCTCAATGAGTACTTTGATACTTCTACTCATTTCTGCCTGCCAACACTGCAGTGTAACTGCTAACCACAGTTTGAGTTATATTGGTCCACAGTGTGATGATGTAAACATTTGTACCGTGTACATCATCACCAGCTGTCATCAGCAATCACCAATGATCAATCGCTATTGTTCTCAATAGACGAATTGACCAAAACAAACAGAGAACCAAAACAACTTGTTTTGGTTCGTCGACGTTGCCTCAGAATCATCTGCTGCCGGAATACTTCTCTCGAAAACCGTAAGTTCAACGCCATCACAGAAAACCATCACTGAATTTCTGGATTAAATCACAGATAGTCAGAATTTTTTTCGCAAAAATACAGACATTCAAAGTTTATCCTACTAATTTTGATTTTTAAATTAACGGCATAACATAACGAATTGATAATTTTCAAATCATTATTCTAAGGAGTTCATATTTAGTTAATGGAAATATTATGTTTTTTTAATTGGTTAGATTGAAGAAAAATTTTAGTATTCAGACTTCAAACTGTTTAAGGGAGTTTAAAATTTACTCTCGAGACACTGTATTCTTTAGACTAAGCTTGCCAGATTTCCGTGTTTTACCAGGACTTGCGCAAATATTTGATACTAAATTTGAGAAGATGCGGTGCCCGGTTCCCTGAATTTTGTAGAAAAAAGTCCGAATTTTACCCTGATGTATCAACTTTGTTTGCAAAATTAAACAAAAAACTTAATTTGAGTTATGTATTTTAGTTATTTTTACGTCCAATGAATAACGAAATGTTTTTTAGCAAATTTTGACCAGCAAATTAACCATGGAGGGGGTTTTGAACCTAAACTACGATTTGAAATCTGTTTATGTAGATAGATGAAAAAAAATTTCAAATAATTCTCGTCTTCCATTTTTATGAATAATTCATGATTTTGGTTAAATTTCAGAGGATGTCTCCTGTCACAGTCAATCAGGTTCGTCTGTTGAATTTAAAACTGAATCATACTGAACCCTTTTGAACAATTGCCAGATTGCCCGGTTTTATCCGGGTTTGCCCGGATATTTAAAACACATTTTGGGAACAGTCCGACCCGCCCCGGTTGCCCGGATTTTATCGAAAAAAGTCCGGATTTTTTCACTTTATTTGGCAAATCGTACAAAAAAAAAAACAAAATGTGTTAAATTTTTATTTTATTTTTGCCTTCAAAAAGAAATTTTTTGGGGAAGTTTTTTAAATATAATCATGGAAGGGTTTTTGGAAGTCTTAAATACAATTCAAAATCTGTCGATGAATTATGATTAAAAAAATTTTTTCAATTTTTTTCTTGAGTTTTGTTGAGTAATTTCTGTGTTTTGACAAAATTTGACCGGATATTGCCCGGATTTTTGGTCGTCAGTTTTGAAATCATATGCTCGGATTTATGCCAGGTTTTTATGTAAAATTTCTCGTATTTTCCGGCCCGGATATGTGCTGAAAAAATCCTGGCAACCTTATGTTATGGGGTTTGGATTCAACATCCCAATATAATTTATGTTGTGTCATTTAAATTTTCGAAAAAGGTTGCCAGTATTTTTCAAGCACGTATCCGGGTCGGATAAACCCGGCTATTTTATCTAAAAAACCTGGCAAAATCCGGGCATTTGATTTCAAAATTGTTGACCAAAATCAGGGCAAATTTGGTCGAAACCTAGAAATTTCTCATCAAAAATCAAGAAAAAATACTTGAAAAATAAAATTTCTGATCAAAATTTATCAGCAGATTTTTAAGCGCATTTTAGGCTTTCAAGAAACCTTTCAAGATTACTTTGATTTGAGAATCAAAACGAGAATATGTGTTGAATCTTACAATCAACCATGGCCGTTGGAAGGGGGGGGGGGGGGGGGAGGGGTGTGGTTGGAGGTTAAACCGAACCGAAATTTTCTTCCTTGTTGATAGAAACTCGTTTCTGAACATACAGAACATTCGGAACAGATTCTGCACGTAAATGAGTTTCACAATCAAGATGACTAATTCGTTGGGAAATACAAACTGCAGGAGATCGCATTATTATAATTTTGGGTTATTAGTTGCATTTAAAAATTTTAATTTATTCCCCAATTCATTTGGAATACATGACTCTTCAGGAAATTACAAATTTAAAGTAAAATTTGAGTTTGTTTTGTCATTTTTAAATGAAAAAAAAAAACCGGTTTCTACAAGGAGCGCCATCAGGATGTATCTGATTTCAACTTCGAATAACCCTCGCCAATTTCAGTTGATTTTAATAAAACACACCAGATTCTTTTCGAAAATTTTACACCATTTATTTCAAACCAGATTTAGAATAAAACATTGATAAAATTTCAATCTCCATTTGATGATACACAAAAGCAGTTCTTTTGCAGGCATTCTGCTTAATATTGACCAGTATTTCGAGCTTTTTGCCTTAAGTTCATCAGTGATCTTCGGTTTTCTGGCGTAAACTTTACTTTTCACATTTATCATCACAGACGCTGACGAATAGAAACCTGGCGATTTGCTAAAGACTCGTACTCAAGGAAGATCGTCTCCAAACTACGGATCGTCTTGATTGTGAGCGCTTAGTTCCTGCCATATTTTCTACGAAAGCACGCAGTTTTCATAATTGAACCATATTTTTTTTATGTAAAGTGCTACAATTTAAGCGCATTCTTTAAGCTTTAAGTGTGTATCGACTCATTCGAAAATGTTTTCATCTGTCAAAATCGGCGGTTACTCGACGTTGAAATAGGATACATCCTGTTGGCACACGCTGTATATTCAAAAATTCATCCACAGGATTTTAATTATGAAATTGATTTTCAATGGCAAATATTTTCTAGCATTTTTCAGTACAACAAATTGCAAAGAATTCAAAATTTTTAGTGTATTGTTTAACATTGTTTATATTCCAGTTTTTCAACAACCAAATTAAAAACAAAAATTTTGAATTTGAATATTCCAGTTTTTTCAAAAACCAAATTTCAAACAAAAATTTTGAATATGGAATGAGCAAGAATCAGATTCGAACCTTAGAATTTTGACCCATCAATGAATAGTGATGTTTTAAAACAACACTAATCAAAATCCAAATATCTCAAAAACGCGTGGATATTTTTGAGTGATGTTTTCACAAAAAATATTCTGGAGATTTCAAAAAATTAGCCCGTGGTCTTTTTATTACGACATTTCAATGTATGTCTGAGATATCAAACAAAGCATGCGAAAAAAATGAGAAAATAAAATTTATTTACTTTTTTTTTACTTTAGTTTTTAGAAAATCTCTGTTATTTCTTCAAATTTGCAAATTCTAACCTTTTTTTTAATAAATCACAAACACTTTCCGAAACCCAATAAAAAACGTTTTGAAGAAATTAGCAAAACCGTATGGGAATAATTTCAAAAATTATTTTCCAACTTTGATGGGCCATAACTTTTATAATACTCAAAATAACGACTTCAAACCTAATAAGTTTTATTATTCGAAATAAAATGTTATTATTTCTCTGAATCAATAACGGCAACTCTCATTAAAAAAAAGTCATTTATTTGAGGGTCGATAATTTTTTTCTATTTTTGAAAGGTTGATTCCTCATGAAGGCTTCCTTAAGAAAATAAGAAATCGAATAAGCTTAACAAACCTAATTTTTTAGTTAATTCAAATATTTCAAGTTTCCTATTTTGTTACTTATGGTTTTTTTTATTTAAATATAGTTTCTAGTATAAATAAATTTTCTATTCAAAACAAAAGCTGTGACTGCTGTGAGAGTGAAAGAACTTAAAAATAAATAACCAAAAAGTTAACGAGCCTATACTGCCCCTATTCGCATATGAGTCCCATGTGTAAAAACTGCAAACCGAGAAAAACGCTTGTAAAGTTTGAAACTTGTTTTCATTAAAACAATCGTATGAATCATTTGTTGGCAAAACCTATCAATACTTCGGATAGAAAACACTTCAAAGAATACTTCTGTTTACTTTTGCGCTAATACTAACTAATAATTACGGAGAAATTTCAATAAAACACTCATGTGACTCATATGCGAATATTCTTAACCCTCGAACAGAGATTATTCGCAAATGAGTCTCTGGTGCTAAAGTTATCGGCAAGTGGCAAGTACTTTTCTAACATATTTTTTTCATTTGTTTACCATTCTTTTTGATGACAGAAGAAAGATATCGAAAGACCTTGATTCCAAACTGATTTCAATCAAGGTTTATTCACCAAGTGGCATGTGTTTTCCAGTGTTTTTCCAAAACTTTGTTTTCATTCTTGTGAAATATCTGCAAATTTATCATACATCTTCATCATTTAATTCAATGTGTGTTACGGATACGACGACCAAAAGTTTGCTGGATTCAAGACAAAGAAGGAGATTTCTCCCGGGAACATCTTCCTAGGTAATAAACGAAAACAGTGGTATTGATATTGTTGTGCGCGTATAGAAAAAAGTATTGAAAAAAGTTTGTTATTTTATTACCGAAACAACACTTAAAGTACCACCCACCCGATCACACATTAGATCGTCGAAATTACCCATGAAGGAACCATCCTGACCGAAGACTGATCTATTAAGCGTTGTTCATTGGTTGATTTTTGTCAAAAAAATATTTTTGTTTACCAGTTACTTATTGATGTTTTTTGTGACTAAGAACCAAATTTCTTCGGAATCATTTCGATACTATACGTTCAATTTTTATGTTAATTAATGTTTTAAGCATTAAATTATTGATTTAATTCATTTTCTACCCATCCTTTCCTTCAATTGTAAGCTCTGGCGCTTAATTTCGGTCATGGGACTCATATGCGAATATTTTTCACATGGGACAGTCATATTTTTTTTCGAAATTTTGGGAACAAACTTCGAACAAAAACTTGTTTTATAGGTAAATTGGAGCACAAAGAAGCGTTTTCCATCGATAACTCAAAAACGATGAAAATGCACATGGGACTCATATGCGAATAGGGGCAGTATAGTAAACAAAGAGACGAAATGTCACGATTGGAATTTTCGATTTTCTGTCAGTGTCATTCCAATCGAGCAAAACCAAGCAGTCTTTAAGGCAGCCCTACAGAAGAGTTGCATGCTTATTATTTCAAAAGGGACCAGACGGCGCCTCTTTGTATGTAGTCTCTTTACAAAAAGTATAAAAACAATTCTTTTTTAATTTGTATTATTCATGCATTGTTTGAGCAAAAATGTCATAGAGAAAAATGGGTGGCCTAAACCCCCTACCCCAATAAGACGGTTCTTCCTACGACCCTGCAATCAACCCTATTTTATTCGTACTTATCGGTCATGAAAATCAGTTCAAAATTTTTTTAGTTAAATATCGTAGTAGAATTGATGTTTTAAAAGGCCTGCCTAATATCGTGTTGAAAGTTAGAATTTTTTTTTTTCATAGTAATGCTAATGGTTTATCTCATGCGGTCAATTTTTTTTGTAAATGCTAAAAAGCTATTCATGTCCTTCGCGTTTTGCATTGATATTGGAGTCCGTTTTATTTTCTATTGAAGCCACTTTCATTTCGAAAAGTTGAAGTTATTGTAAAAATATAATTTTGTTTTTCTTTTAAATGAGATTCGATGAATTTTGTTTTTCAATGATTTCAAATCGAGGCCTGAGGCCTTCCAAACTCCTTAAAATGAAAACAAGAGTCCACTTGAAAGCTCTCAACGCTCCTACTAGAGCCAACTTTTAATACCACTACACTGGTATGAAGAATCCAAAAACGAATAAAAAAACATTGCACATTATGAGATAGATAGTACAGATGATGTGTAAAATAAATATTGCACAATTTTAGGAAATTTAAAAAAATTGATTATAATTGTTTCTTTTAATAAAATTACGTTATGATAAAAAGATCAAAGGATTTCTCAGAATTTTCTATTCGAATTTAGTTGGTACCATTTTTTTCCAGATGATTACCTATACACAAAGAAAAAAGTTCGATTTTTAGAACCTGATAATTCGTGAAAGAGCTTCGAGGGTCTTGAAAAGATAGTTTTGGCCACTCATTCTCAAACTTGAGATTAAGATCTTTTTACAATAAATCGGTTAGATCGGTTTTTAAATAACGGGTTTGATTTTTCATTCTTCCTACCTTGAACTTTCCCCCGGAGTGAGCAAGAAAATATGCCTTATCTATTTTTTTTTCAAAAACTAGCACCTGTTGAAATCTGTACCTTTTTTTGAATGCATAAAGAAAAAAAATATACAAATTCTTGAAAAACTGCAATTTTTATAGTGGCAGAGTCCCAGAACCTTTAAAAGTTCACGATCAAGTTGACTGAACTCGAAAAAATGCTAGCAATTCTGACAAACGTCAAAATGTTTATCTTGAAAAATCTGAACAACTGTGAATATGGAATCATCACCTTTAAAAGTATATTCCATGCTATTAAATGTTATATTTATTGAGAAGGATGTCTCTTTGAGAATTTTTTATTATGTACGCAGGCAAAGCTAAATCACAAAATATATATTATTGAGAAGGATGTCTCTTTGAGAATTTTTTATTATGTACGCAGGCAAAGCTAAATCACAAAATACGTTTTTTTTGTGGCTCCAGAGAGAAAGAGTGTCAGATTGCCTCAATCCCTCCCTGGCCAATAATCTAATCTATAAAGGGTTTCGATCGATGCCATTTTCATCGACATTTAAATTCGAATACAGGTATAACGAAAATGCTAACTCACGTGGCGTTTTAAGTGTGCTGCACGTGCAACACGTTTCCAGTTCCAGCAAAATGGAAATTTTATCATGTTTCAGTTAAATTGAAATTTCAGCTTTCTCTGTCTCAGCCCTGTATTTAGAAAATTTTAAGTTTCATTTCCATAAAAAAAATAAAAGCAGTTGTCAGGAAGCTAAAAAAATACATTGGATGTCTCTAAAAAAGAGACTCTATGGAGCCGCTTTTTGTTTGAAATTCACTATGGTTTTTTTAATGTTGGAGTGATTTATGAGCATTGTTCAGTATGGATTCCTTAATCAAGTTCTGAATCTGGATGCAAATGCTCGAATAGCTTATGGGGAAAATTCTCCGCTAACTTTGGAAATCGTATCTTTCGTTGACCAAACTGAGCTTTTTCTAAGTGTTTTCTAAGCCTGTCAACATTCAAAGTGAGTTTTGCTTTTAAAAAAACCTTCTAGCAATGGGACTTTTTCTTACTAAAGCCAAACTTGGCATTTGAAGAGTATCCTGGAACGCATAGAAATCAGGTACGTCCTCCAACTAAGGGAGATAATCTTCCTAGCGTATGCCTAGCCTAGAGTACATTTACACTTGGAAGGTTATTCTTGTCGTTCGGCAATTCCGGGTTACGGTTCGGTGAGTTCCGGAAAAGCTGACAATTAAATTATGGCTCACAGATTGTGTATGTTTTTTTTTCGGAAAATCTGATATGCAGAGAAGCTCGGTGACAAATTTCAAGAAAATCGATAGTGATGGCTGCTGGTGGAGCACTAACAACAACCCTACTACGCTTTTCTACTTTGGCCTGCCCTCGCTCTAAGAGTGGGAAGAAAAACAAGTCGATAAATATAAACCTATGGAAGCTTTTCACACTTCGTATCCCTTTCCTTCTACCCATCGTCCATTAGACTGGGTCGGTTTGGGATCGTTTTAGATTTTTTTTCAAACGCTGGGATTCTTTAAAGCTTCGTTTTGGTTCAAAACTAATCCATGATTTTTGGAATAATTTTTAAGTAACGTTTAAATGAGTAATTTTAAATTTTCAAGGTAAAAAGAAAAACAATCAATTCAACTGACATCACTGCTGATGCCTAGCGAAGCATTGCTTGAAAAGAAAGTCTTGCAAAACTTCGCTTGGTACCAGCAGTGATGTCAGTTAATTTGATTGCTTTCCAATGCCAAAAGACATACTTCTATTCAACAGCTGATAACTTTTTTTCCTAATATTATACGAAGCTACGATCTTCGACAAAGTTGCTCAGCAAAAAATTTTCTTAAAGAATTTATAAGTTGGCAAAAAAAACATTGTCAAGGTCGGATTCATAGAAGAAACAAAAATTATGTTGATTTTTCAGAACAAAATTTACTCATGTAAAGGTTATTTAAAAATTCTGCAAAAAATCCCAGAAGACTTTCGAACCAAAACGAAGCTTTTAAAATCCCAGGATTAAGGAAATTAAAAAAAGACTCAGTCTAATCGTTCATGTCATTCGTTCAGTCGTCCATTTGCCAAAGCTGCGCTGGTCCAGCCAGCCAACCAAAACCGCACCTGTCACAGGAAATCTATCCACCCACACGGACACAAGTCCACGCCACACCCATCCAAACGCCCACCCACCCACTCACTCACTAGCCAGAAGTGTCATCGGGCAGCATAATAATAAACACTACCTACTATTCCTCGCGCTCTGGCTCAGGTTGGTGGGCCCACAGTCAGGTCCAAGGGTCTTCCTTCAGGACACCTTTTCCAGCAAGCAGCAACTTCGACAAGGACAGCACAGAACAACCTGCTGGAGCATCGCCGACCAAGAGTGGCAAATAATATGGTAGGGAATATAAAACGACACGTGACAGGAGAGTTTTACGATGCTTTTCCTTCTTCCAGTGGTTGTCGAATAGTGTACACGGTTCTTAGAAGGGACGTATGAGGGAGAAGGTCCTTGGATGGAGGTGGAAGATGGGCTGAAATTCCTCCCCATTCCCTGTTATCGACCATCCAGCCATCACCCACCTGTCGACGGTTCCGTGTTGGTTCCGCATTGGTTTTCACCACCAGGCCCCTGATGTCTCGGCCTTATTGGGATCGTGAAATTGTTTATTACGTTATAGTTATTTATGTGACTTGGCAGCTGTTAAATGCTGAAATCGGTGAGCGAAATATATGGATATTCCCTTTAGGAGCAAACGTTATTGTGCTCCGGAATGAATTGGTATGGTAAATTTTGGATGGGAACTCAACGGATTTTGAAGCTGAAGAATGACTTTTGGGAAGGAAGGTGCCACAAATGAAGAACGAAAATTGAAGCTTGTTTAGGAAATCTCAGATTTTCTTTTTAATTTAGTTTATTTAAAAAAAAATTTTACTGATCAACAGCTTACATTTTTCTTCGATTTTAGGGGCGTGGTGCATAATGGAATGAAAGCCAATAAACCGGGAAAACTGGGAATTGAAAACTGGACCAGTGAAAACCGGAAATAATACAGTTCGATCATGTCATTAGGAGTTTAGTTTTGTTTCCAGATGCATTCTTGCGTTCACGATGATAAATCTGTTCACTAAAGGTTTCAAAATTCTCTATTTAATCGTCGCTTCCGTCGAAACTTTGTCTATAATCTGGATAATTTCGGAACACCTTCTTTGAACCTTCATTGAGGATTTTTTTTTCAAATAAATCGATCCGGTTACCCTGATTCTTCAATAGGCGGGTATTAAACTCCCCTGCTGATCAGAATCGGCCTTTTTCCGGAAAGAAGAATAACTTTGTTTTTATCTTTTCCTGAAACCGAACCTCATCTTTTTAAATCCGCCCTCGTACCTAAATCGAAGATTTTTCTCACAAGTTTCGTGGAGGTGTAAAATCCCACAAGGATTGTGTGTATCAAATATCCGGAAGTTGCATCCACCGAGGCACCCTCGCCGGGGACTAAATCAATACTAATGGGGTCCTGTCTACCGGCAGCAAGCCGGCAGGAAACTGTTTCTAAACTAGGTCCCGCCGCGATCTTCCTTCCTTCCTTCCTTCCGGAGAAAATTCCGGAACGTGTTGTGTGGAAAGTTTTGTAATTATTGCTCGTTGGCGCTTTCCGTCTTTTTTTTTTCGTTTGAACCTTCTACCGGTGTTATCTTTTCTCCGAGTTTAATTTGAATAGAAATGAGTTTTGACGGGGGGAGTTTTTTTTTTGCTTTTCAACTAAAGCGCTGCTGCTGCTGCTTCCGAAGGAAGTTGGTGGTTGTTCTTTCTTGTCGCTCCAATGCGTCCCCGGTTCACACTTTTATCGGAAGCAGTTCGAAGAAGGTACTGCTGCTGCTTGGTTTAGAATCAATTTGGATTTAGGCTGCCTGGAATCACTTAACGTTGGAAAACGAACATTTTCCAAAGAACTTTTAAATATGAACTCGATGATAACTGATTCAGTTTCGTTCTTTTTGATTTTAAAATGGTTTAGACAAGTTGTAGACAGGCTTTTTTTTATTCCGTGACAAGGACAACGATTGGTAGTTTGTATACCAATGTTATCGTGTGTAGAAAAATACGATTCTATTTTTCTTTATTTTAAAACACAAATATTGTTTCTATCTACTTTCTTATTTGGGAATCGATTTGCTGTTTTTTTTACTTTATACTCAGCCAGAAGTTGCGAAACGATTCTTCACTCTCTGGAGCCACCTTTTGTTCTAGAGATTCCTTATTAGACGTATGTAGTTTATACATATTTTTGTTACTTTCGATTGCCATTGCAGTTAGATTTTTCTAATGTCATCAATTACGTCAGTATTATTTTATCAAAACTTATTACGAAAATAGTGCTTTATTTAATAGTTTAATTTTTTTCTTAAATGGACAATTTCAATCCTTTCTAAGATTGTTAAACTAATAGAACTTTGTGTAGAATGTTTGAAATTTGATATCGAAATTTGCTAATGTAAATTTCTTTTTATTTCTTTTTGGCAATTTTTTGACAATTTTTAATGGGCTCGAGGAGCTTGACTTGAAGTCTTAATAATATGTTATTTGATTAGGTTAATTTTCGTGAAACCGGATCGTTTTTTCCTGTTCCCAGATGTCCTGTGAATTTTATTTGTTTTTTTTTTTTCAATTTTTTTTTCTAGTATTTTAAGAAGTTTGCTATCGATTAAGCGTCGAATTAAGCGTTTTTTTTCTGTTTGATCACCTTAGACTATAAATATTCATACGAAAAATGAACCTTCGATTCACTGATTAAAATTTTCAAAAAAATCCGAGAAATTAAAATTTAAACCAATCGGTAATTTTGCAATTCTTTCTTCAAATAAATTGAAATTCTTCACGGGATTTGTGATAATATGATCCATAAGCTTTTGATCCACCTGCTGAAGTTTAGGCCATTTGATTCTACTTTCTTATTTAAAAAAAATTCAAGATTTCAAAATTCTGATCGAAATTTTGTTGGATGATTGAAAGTTTTATATTGTTAGTGAAAATCTGACTTTTCCGATTTTCAGAAACTTGAAAATGTTTCAATTTTTATTCGAAGAATTAATGAGGCACGAAGTTTCTTGGATAATTATATTTTGAGCATTTTTTTCTGATTTAGTATCTTTTCAAAGACTCAAAAGTTACAAATGTGATTTTTTTTTTAAATTTTTTTCAAAATACTTTGATAATTTAGCGTAAATTTGACAATTTTTGACAATAAAAGCATTTTTGACAAAATTTTTATTTTCTATAATTTTGACAATTTTGATAATTATGGCAGGTTCGACAAATTCAACATTTTTTACGTTTTCAAAGCTTATTACCATTTTGACTGTTTCGGCAATTTCATTCTACAAGTCAAACCCTTTCATTAGGATATCGCACGTTGAAATCGGAGCTTAACTAATGTCTACCGGTACTAACACTAGTAGCTTGTACTAGCGAACTCGCGACACTATTTTTCGTCACCTACAAGTTAAACTCTTTCACTAGAGGGGTCACAAGTTGAAATCGGAGTTTAACTAATTTCTACCGGTACTACACCTACTAAAATTCACAAATTTCATTGCGACATTCGTAGAACCAACCGAACCAATGACATTTGCTAGGCAGAATTGTCATTGAGAAAAAAAAATAAAATAGCAAGCCATCTTTTTGTGGAACTTCTCAAAATCAAGGGAGACTTGTCCTCTAGCAAGCCATCTTTTTGTTGAAATTTCGTATAGTTAAAGAGGACTTGTCCTCTAGCAAGCCATCTTTTTGTTAAAATTTCTCATAACTAATGGGGACTTGTCCTCTAGCAAGCCATCTTTTTGATAAAACTTTTTTTTTGTAATTCGTTTATTTGAAGCCCTTTGATGAAACTTCTCATAACCAAGGGAGACTTGTCCTCTAGCAAGCCATCTTTTCGTTAAAACTTCTCATAATCAAGGAGGACTAGTCCTCTAGCAAGCCATCTTTTAGGTAAAAACTTCTCAAAATCAAGGGGGACTTGTCCTCTAGCAAGCCATATTTTTGTTAAAATTTATCATAATCAATGAAGACTTGCCCTCTAGCAAGCCATCTTTTTGCTAAACTACTTTAATCAATTGGAACTTAACCTCTAGCAAGCCATATTTTTGTTAAAATTTATCATAATCAATGAAGACTTGTCCTCTAGCAAGCCATCTTTTTGTTAAAACTTCTCATTATCAAAGGGGACTTGTCCTCTAGCAAGCCATCTTCTCGTTAAAATTTTCAAAATTAGGCATGAAAGTTGTTGAGGCGAAAAATAATTAAAATAGCAAGCCACCTTTTCGTGAAACTTCTCAAAATCAAGGGGGACTTGTCCTCTAGCAAGCCATCTTTTTGATAAAATTTCTCATAATCAATGAAGTCTTGCCCTCTAGCAAGCCATCTTTTTGCTAAACTACTTCAATCAATTGGAACTTATCCATCTTTCTGTTAAAACTTCTCATAATCAAAGGGGACTTGTCCTCTAGCAAGCCATCTTTTTGTTAATTATTTTTTCATAATCAATGGGGACTTGTCCTCTAGCAAACCATATTTTTGTTAAAATTTCTCATAATCAAGAGGGACTTGTCCTCTAGCCAGCCATCTGTTTGTTAAACTACTTTAATCAATAGGGATTTGTCCTCTAGAAAGGAAGCTTTTTTTTGTTAAAACTTCTCATAATCAATAGGGACTTGTTCTCTTGCAAGATATATTTTTGTTAAAATTTCTCATAATCAATGAAGACTTGTCCTCTAGCAAGTCATCTTTTTGTTAAAACTTCTCATAATCAAGGGGGACTTGTCCTCTAGCAAGCCATCTTTTGTCAAAACTTCTCATAATCAAGGGGGACTTGTTTTCTAGAAAGCCATCTTTTCGTGAAACTTCTCAAAACAAATGGGAACTTGTCCTCTAGCGAGCCATATTTTCGTTAAACTTTTCATAATCAATGGGACTTGTCCCCTAGCAACTATATTTTTGTTAAAATTTCTCAAAATCAATGAAGACTTGTCCTCTAGCAAGCCATCTTTTTGGTAAAAACTTCTCATAATCAAGGGGGACTTGTCCTCTATCAAGTCATCTTTTCGTTAAACTTCTCAGAATCAATGGGACTTGTCCTCTAGCAAGCCATTTTTTTGTTAAACTACTTTATTCAATAGGGACTTGTCCTCTAGCAAGCCATTTTTTTTGTTCAAATTTTTCATAATTAATGAGGATTTGTCCTCAAGCAAACCATCTTTACGTTAAACTTCTTAAGATCAATTGGGACTTGTCCTCTAGCAAACCATCTTTTCGTTAAAACTTCTCATAATCAAGAGGGGGACTTGTCCTCTAGCAAGCCATCTTTTTGTTAAACTTCTTTAATCAATAGGACCTTGTCCTCTAGTAAGCTATATTTTTGTTGAAATTTCTCAAAATCAATGAAGACTTGTCCACTAGCAAGCCATCTTTTTGTTAAACTACTTTAATCAATAGGGACTTGACCTCTAGCAAGTCATCTTTTTGTTAAAATTTCTTGTAATTAATGGGGACTTGTCCTCTAGCAAGCCATCTTTTTGTTAAAACTTCCCATAATCAAGGGGGACTTGTCCTCTAGCAAGCCATTTTTTTGTTAAAATTTCTCATATTTAATGGGGACTTGTACTCTAGTAAGCCATCTTTCGTTAAAACTTCTCATAATCAAGGGGGACTTGTCCTGTAGCAAGCCATCTTTTCGTTAAACTTCTCAAGAGCAATGAGGGAGTGTCCTCTAGCAAACCATCTTTTTGTTAAAATTTCTCATAATCAATGGAGACTGTCCTCTAGCAAGCTATATTTTTGTTGAAATTTCTCAAAATCAATGAAGACTTGTCCTCTAGCAAGCAATTTTTTTGTCAAAACTTCTCATAATCAAGGGGTACTTGTCCTCTATCAAGCCATCTTTTCGTTAAACTTCTCAAAACCAATGGGACTTGTCCTCTAGCAAGCCATTATTTTTGTTAAACTACCTTAGTCAATAGGGACTTCTAGCAAGCTATCTTTTTATTAAACTACTTTAATCAATAAGGACTTGTCCTCTTGCAAGCTATATTTTGTTAAAATTTTTCAAAATCAATGAAGACTTGTCCTCTAGCAAGCCATCTTTTTGTTAAAACTTCTAATAATCAAGGGGGACTTGTCCTCTAGCAAGCCATCTTTTTGTCAAAACTTCTCATTATCATAGGGACTTGCCTTCTAGCAAGCCATCTTTTTGTTAAAATTTGTAATAATTATTGTGGACTTAATCTCCGGCATGCCATATGTTTGTTTAACTACTTTAATCAATAGGGACTTGTCCTCTAGCAAGCCATCTTTTTGTAAAAATTTCTCATAATCAATGAAGATTTGTCCTCTAGCAAGCCATCTTTTTGTTAAAACTTTTTATAATTAAGGGGGACTTGTCTTCTAACAAGCCATCTTTTCGTTAAACTTCTCAAAATCAATGGGGACTTGTCCTCTAGCAAGCCCTCTTTTTGTTAAAATTTCTCATAATTAATGGGGACTTGTCCTCTAGCAAGCCGTCTTTTTGTTAAATTTTTCATAATTATTGGGGACTTGTCCTCTAGCAAGCCATCTTTTCGCTAAACTTCTCAAAATCAATGGGGACTTGTCCTGTAGCAAGCCATCTTTTTGTTAAACTACTTTAATCAAGGAGGACTTGTTCTCTAGCAAGCCATCTTTTGACTTGTCCTCTAGCAAGCCATCTTTTTGTTAAAACTTTTCATAATCAAAGGGGACTTGTCCTCTAGCAAGCCATCTTTTGTTAATACTTCTCATAACTCTTTTTATTATTTGCGTAACATTTTTTAGATGACTGACAATGTCATTGATGTCTTTGAGAAATGTTCTGAGAAATTTCATGCGACTGTTACGAGTTTGAATTTCATTTCAATGACATTCTTGAGCCTGGTCAGAATCAATATCGAAATCATGATCGGTATCAGGATCAGATTGTGGGTCAGGATCAGGATCTTATCGATCATGATTGAAATCAGGACCAAGTTAAACTTAATCCTTATATTTTTTTTGCATTTAAATTGTTTTCGTATTTTGGCGAAGTAATTTGAAGAAGTTTTTCAACACCTATAAAACTGCCACTGCAGATCGCCAAACTGCATTTTTTCCCAATACATTTATCTTCGATCTTAATTTTGCTTTGATATCGATTGCTCTTTGAAGCAAGACGAGAGACTCGTAGAACGCAATTCAGAAAAAAAAGTCTTGTAACTTATTAACTTCCTCAATCAAATGGATCCGACTCATTGACTTCCAACAGCAGTAGAGTGATAGGTTCCCCAATCAACAAACATATTTCCAGCTCTTCAGAAAGGTCTAAATAAACGAACGGCTCGATTAACTTAAGGCTAAACAAAACGGTCGATGCATCCAGAACCAGAGTCGATACATTCTGGGCCGTAGATTTATTTTGATAACATAATGAGTTCTCCGATACGCGTGAATGGACCTCAGCTTGCTTGTTTGTCCATCTACAAACACCCGGGTGTACAATAGTGTATATCATTTTTTTTTTGTTTTTTTTTTGTGTTCATTCTGATCAGTTGTTGTTGTATGGAGGACATTCTTCTACGAGTGCTGTTAACTTCTAGGTTGGGGTTCGTTCTTGTTTGCCGAATAGCCTTCCTCCGTTCCATGGCATTTGGACACTCGCCAGCTCTGAGCTCATCGATGAATCGACGACGGGAGCTCTGCTGCTGCTGCTGCTCAGGTGTGTTTATTCTGTGAATTCTCGGCTCAATCGTTCGACAGCCGGCGATAAATTGGACTGGCTGCACCAGAAGTTCGATTTCGATGCTTTGGCAACAATTGGCACAAAACTGCAGCAGACAGAAGCAACAAAAATAACAGTTGCTTGCAGCAAATATTGATAATGTTCTTTGTTGTTGGATACATTTTCTCCCGTTCTCTCAGGCAAATGTTTACATCAATGCAGAGTCAGGTTGTGTGTTTGCATCCGAGAATGGATGGAATGGCCTTTCAGAATGGATGCATCCATGCGTTATGTTTATTGGGAGCATCATCTGCTGAAGAATAACTGAGGCTTTACCTGTTTTTTTTAACTTTCAAGTTGGAACAGTGCCTAAAATTCCTTGACACTAATGCTCATAATCATGCCCAACGTTCGGACAAACTGTTGAAGTTAGTTTATACAACTGGTTAACAATCTTTTCACGTATTCCCAGAACTAACTTCACACTTACTAAACTTGACAAAGGTCAAGCAAGTTTCTGCCAAACTTGTCAACCCAATTTGGCGAATTTGTCCTTACCGACTTCCAGATGAAAGGGTCTTTCCTCTCTTCTCCACTCCGAACCATCAAATGAAGAGGAAGGAATATCCAATTTGTGCAGACGCAAACGATTTTCGCCCCCATTAACGGATACACAAAAACGTTCTGCCCCTCGTTTCCAGTTTTATGTATATCCGGCAGCAGCCAGCAGGAAAGGTCACCCTTACGCGCGTCACATTTTCACCTTTCACTATTGCAACCACCCCCAATCTATCAAGTTTCGTGCTCCTACCTCATCTTCTTTCACAGGCATTAGAGTACGATTCAGTTGAACAGGAAATGAGATCCCTCCTGTCGGTCGCCGGTTCTGGAGCTCCTTTTTCCCACCCGCCCTTTTTTTCCGGCGCTCATTGGCTCAAACTTCCGGTTGATTCCGATGCAAAAATGTTTAAAAAAATCCCGTCCGGCCGGGCAGTTCTTTGCATAAAAGTTTTCAGCTAAATTTTTCTCCCACCGCCGCTTCCAAATCGTTTTATGATGAGCGACGACGTAGCCAATAAGGGAAAATTCCGTGAGCGAATTTAAACAGTTGCTATCATTTAGCCGGAGAGCTTCCGTTTTTTTTTCTCCTTCTTATTTGAAAATATGTTTTCCGTTTCTTTGGATTCGTTTTGCCTTTTTTGAGGTTTCTTGATGAGAGGTGGCTTCCGTCGTTGGACTGACTCGACAAATCCAGACTGAAAAACATGGTTCATTCATTACTGTTATTATGAAGCGTTGTTATACGCCAACTTTTTTCCGTGAGACAAGCATTTTTTTTTGTTTTCTACAATATGAAAAAATATTTTTTGTTGCGATAACGTAGGAATGTGTGTTGACGTTTGCTCTAGAAAAAATCCTCTCAATCTATGTAAGACCATTTTAAAAAATTATGAAGAAATTGAAAGATCGAAATGATATATAAGAGACTACAAAACTATGAAAACCAAAACTACCAAATTGAGAGACTATTAAAAAGACTAAAAAGACTAAAAAGACTAAAAAGACTAAAAAGACTAAAAAGACTAAAAAGACTAAAAAGACTAAAAAGACTAAAAAGACTAAAAAGACTAAAAAGACTAAAAAGACTAAAAAGACTAAAAAGACTAAAAAGACTAAAAAGACTAAAAAGACTAAAAAGACTAAAAAGACTAAAAAGACTAAAAAGACTAAAAAGACTAAAAAGACTAAAAAGACTAAAAAGACTAAAAAGACTAAAAAGACTAAAAAGACTAAAAAGACTAAAAAGACTAAAAAGACTAAAAAGACTAAAAAGACTAAAAAGACTAAAAAGACTAAAAAGACTAAAAAGACTAAAAAGACTAAAAAAACTAAAAAGACTAAAAAGACTAAAAAGACTAAAAAGACTAAAAAGACTTAAAAGACTAAAAAGACTAAAAAGACTAAAAAGACTAAAAAGACTAAAAAGACTAAAAAGACTAAAAAGACTAAAAAGACTAAAAAGACTAAAAAGACTAAAAAGACTAAAAAGACTAAAAAGACTAAAAAGACTAAAAAGACTAAAAAGACTAAAAAGACTAAAAAGACTAAAAAGACTAAAAAGACTAAAAAGACTAAAAAGACTAAAAAGACTAAAAAGACTAAAAAGACTAAAAAGACTAAAAAGACTAAAAAGACTAAAAAGACTAAAAAGACTAAAAAGACTAAAAAGACTAAAAAGACTAAAAAGACTAAAAAGACTAAAAAGACTAAAAAGACTAAAAAGACTAAAAAGACTAAAAAGACTAAAAAGACTAAAAAGACTAAAAAGACTAAAAAGACTAAAAAGACTAAAAAGACTAAGAAGACTAAAAAGACTAAAAAGACTAAAAAGACTAAAAAGACTAAAAAGACTAAAAAGACTAAAAAGACTAAAAAGACTAAAAAGACTAAAAAGACTCTAAAAAGACTCTAAAAAGACTTTAAAAGATTCTAAAAAGACTCTAAAAAGACTCTAAAAAGACTAAAAAGACTCTTAAAAGACTCTTAAAGACTCGAAAAAGACTCTGAAAAGACTTTTAAAAGACTCTAAAAAGACTCTAAAAAGACTCTAAAAAGACTCTTAAGTAACTCTAAAAAGACTTAAGTAACTCTAAAAGGACTCTAAAAAGACTCTTAAAACATTCTCAAAATACTACGGAAAGACTCTAAAAAGTCTCTAAATAGACTTTCAAAAAAAATCTAATAAGTATACACTAAAAAGATTAAAAAGACTAAAAAGACTAAAAAGACTCTAAAAAGTCTCTAAATAGACTTTCAAAAAAATCTAATAAGTATACACTAAAAAGATTAAAAAGACTAAAAAGACTCTAAAAAGACTCTAAAAAGACTCTTAAAAGACTCTTAAAAGACTCTAAAAAGACTCTAAAAAGTTTCTAAAAAGACTCTGAAAAGACACAAAAAAAATCTTAAAAGACTCCGAAAAAAATCATAAAAGACTTTTAAAAGTCTCTGAAAAAGACTGTAAAAGACTCTGAAAAGACTCTAAAAAGACTCTAAAAGACTCTGAAAAGACCCTCAAAAGACTCTTAAAAGACTCTGGAAGGATTCTAAAAAAGACTTTTGGAAGACTTTAAAAAGACTCTTAAAAGTCTCTGACTCTAAAAATATTCTAAAAAGAAAAGGCTCTTAAAAGACCTTAAAAAGATTTTGAAAAGACTTTGAAAAGACTCTTAAAAGACTCTTAAAAGACTCTTAAAAGACTCTAAAAAGACTCTAAAAAGACTCTGAAAAGACTCTAAAAAGACTTTTAAAAGTCTCTGAAAAAGACTCTAAAAGACTCTGAAAAGACTCTAAAAAGACTCTTAATAGACTCTGAAAAGATTCTGAAAAGACTCTAAAAAGACTCCGAAAGGAATCTAAATAAGACTCTTGGAAGACTTTAAAAGAACTCTTAAAAGTCTCTGAAAAACTCGTAAAAGACTCTAGGAGGACTCTAAAAAGACTCTAAAAGGACTCTAAAAGACTCTGAAAAGACTCTAAAAAGACTAAAAAGACTTTAAAAAGACTCTAAAAGACTCAAAAAGACTCTGAAAAGACTTTAAATAGACTCTAAAAAGACTCCAAAACAGCCTCTAGGAAGGCTCTAGGAAGACTCTAAAAAGACTCTAAAAGACTCTGAAAAGACTCTGAAATGACTCTAAATAGACTCTAAAAGACTCTAAAAGACTCTAAAAAGACTCAAAAAGGACTGTAAGAAGACTCCAAGATACTTTAAAAAGACTCTAAAAAACTCTAAAAATACCTCTAAAAAGACTCTGAAAAGACTTTAAAAGGTGAACTTTTTCAACGGTCGCCGTTCTCAGTCAAACAATCTTTGACGGTCGCCATTTAAAAGGAGCTGTTCATTGTCGGTAGAATGGATGCAATTATCGCTTGAGCATTGTTGAGGAATTGTTTGCTTTTTCCTTGAAGCTGATATAGTTTATTGTAGCCGCTTTACTTAAAGAAACTGATGATTCATGACACCACTGCAATAGAAGAGTCTTCACAGTCGATCAAATGTGAAAGGTCTTTTTTAGTATTGGCTCCTGTCTCAGTTTTGTTTTGAGATTTTTTCGAAGCAATTTTTTTTTATTAAACTGATATCATTTGAAGCATATTTCCTCTAATATTAGTTTTGGATAGACTGATAAACAGTTCAGCTTTGAGTATTTTTTAATCTGGACACTTACCTGGTATAATATTTTTATTATCTGTTGAAGTACCTACTTCAATCATCCATTTCAACAATGGCCCGGGTACCTGAAACTGGAATTATACGTTATCGATTAATCGCATCGACTAAACAACAGTCTTTTGTAGCTTAGCTCAGGCTAAATTCAAACAGCATCAGAGCGATAGGACGAACTTCCATTTGACAGCTAGCTAGCAGATGACAAACAGCTGCCAATAAATAATTGCCGCCGATTGTTATTGTTGGCACACCCAGTTTTGCCACATCATCAAAATATCGAGCGCACTCGAGGAGAGACCAACTGTGAACCATATAAGCAGCCACAAACCGGCAGCTTGACGGGTAGTTCATCACCATCATCCATTCATCCAGTCGCCGGAATGAAATCGATCATCAGTTTGTATTATTTATTCTGAGACAGCACCAGGCTTGTAATTGGTCACCATCGTTTGAATTTTTCCGGAGACAACCACCACACATCGTTCGTGACAATCGTGGAGAGCGCAATCGTTTGATCGGAGAGCAAAAAAATGTAAAACGAAATTTTGATCTTTTTTGTGATTAGTCGTTTGACTGTCATCCCTCTTGCGTAGATAATCGAGATAATCATTCCACATTGTTCGACCAACACATCCAAACATCACCCGGCGCTGCAGAGTGACGAATTTTTTTTTCAACAGGAGGGAGTGAATAGAAAAGATTGCATTTGCTTATTGAGTCTGTAAGTTCTGCTGCGTGAAAGAGATAGGCGATGTCGTAAACTGTCGGGAATGATGGTCGTTTGACCATCAAATTATCCCTCTCGTGTACCAAGACACGAAATTTTGTTCGACAATCACACAAAGAAGAATGAATGTCGTTTCGTTTGATGGTAGTCGACTGTTCGGCAAGTTTTCGGTCGCATTCGTTTAATGGCACGAACAATGATACTGATAAAAGCAGGCTGTGCGACTGTCAGAGAAAATGTCGATGGTTTACAAGTCTGGACAGCACCATCTTTTTGGCAACGGATCAGTGGTTTCTTGCAGCTAGGAATAAATTATTTTCTAGAAGGGTTCGATTCTTGGAAATTTACCAAATGGTACGCAACAGTTTTCTCGGTAACTCTTGAGATTGAGAACGTTCTGGCTATCCAATAGTTGGAGCACGTTCGTATAAAAAAATTTAATGAAAAAATTATTTCCGACGTTTCGATTCTAATTAAAGACATCTTCAAGGGGGTCAGCTTCATTAAATCGGATTTTAAGTAAGCGTCTGTAAAATATCTAAAACGTCAGAAAAATCCATCTGTATATGAATAATCACTCTCAAAAATTATAAATTCATTTGACATAAGCCATGTTTTCCATAAAAAGAAAACATAAAAAAATCCAAACAAATAACGGTAAATAATGATTTTCAAAAAAAAATTACCTAACCGCAAAACAATACGTTGGGTCATTTATTGGGGGCCTTGTTCATCGAAATGACATCGGTTAGTCGGGTTTTCTTCTCGCCGCAGCAGTGACTAGAAAGTTTTAATGGGCGGTCGACGTTGTTCCGACACAGGCTTTGGCTTCGGTTTTAGAGTGCATGGAAAAGGCCTGTTTTTTTTTGGTTTTTCTCCCTCTTCCGATCCAGGACCGTTGGCGATGCGTAGGCGTAGAGAGTTTTCCCGATCAAACACGGATTCCTCCTGATGGGTGGAATGGCCCGAGGTGAGGTTTTCCAGTTTTTCCATTTTTGTTTTTTGCTCGGTTGTTCCTTTCAGATCCGCGTCAGGTCAGTGGGCTGTGTGGGAGGAAATTAAGGTTTACATTCTCTTTTACACCTGGAGAAACATGGCTTTATCCTCATTTGAATATAATTAATTTTCATTTTGAAAACATGTTTTCTTGTCAATGATAACAGTTTTAGTAAAAAACCTGTGATAAACATAGTTTATTTTTAAATTTTGCTTTCCAATGTGTGTACTCTGTACCCTCTTACAGAGATTAGAGACGGTATCCTTCAAATCTATCATTCGGAAGATTTTCGGTTACTATTTCCGGACACCTCTTTGATGGATGGATGACTGGATTGATGGATAGATGGATAAATCAATGAGAAGAAACAAGAATCAAACCAACGAAAAAAAAATCCCAACAAACAAACCCTGGGCTTATCGTGTCAATGTGATTAAAGGAGGATTGCAAAATCCATTTGCCCGGGTTGATCCACATCACATACGCGTTTCGGGATGGACGAATGTCAGTTCTGGTTTTGCATTCTAATCCCTGTGCGTGCGTAGTAGGGGTAATCCATTACTGCAGAACTGGTTGTTTTGGAGGTCATCAGAGGATGTTGTTCGTGGTTACTGATACGGGAATCAAGTCACAAGAAAAATTTAATGTGTTTTTTCTGTGTTTGGAGTATTAAAATTCTGCCTTGAAAAAGAAAACTTTCATGTTTTTTATAACTTCAACGTTCAAATCTCGCGAATCAGAAAATTATCAAACTACTAAAACAGCGGGAAAATGATTTATTTTCTAAGTTAGAGTGACGGTACAGGAAAACTGATAGGCTCTTATGGGGGTGTACAAAACGCAAAGTTTTTTTTTCTTTTGTTTTTATTAGCAATCGTGTCGCACCAGTTTGCTACTCTGGATTCATGGGTGCAATTGGAAGACTCATGATATACTCCACGTATACCTCCTACTCAAAAAAACTTCACCTGGAACAACTGACCTCCCACCTCGAGCTGTGTTTACCCTGTCTTTTAATGGTGGGAGACGCCTCACGGCATACTCATTGACCATACCACTTTTGCCACTCGAGGTCTGAACTCTCCTCTAATCACTCGAGAACCGATCTCGTCTCGTAATTATTCAAGGTTCACACACAAAGCTCTCCTGTTGACGTCGAGGCCTGATCTCTCTGACGACTGGAGAACTAACTTCTCCATGTAATGATTCAAGGCCAATGAACACATGTAAATCTACACGACTTAAGATCTTTCTTTTCTAACGACTTGAAACTGACCTCTCCTCGGGGTTTAATACACCAACATCTTTGACTTGCGACCCGACACCTGACCTCTCTTCGACTACTCGAAGTCCGACCTCTCATTACAGAGTCTCGAGGTTACATACTCATTGACCAAATCACTTTGAACAATACCTCGCCTCCTTGCGACTCGAAGTCTGAACTCTTCTTTAATCACTCGAGAACCGATCTTTCCTCGTTCACACACAAAGCACTCCTGTTGACGACTCGAGGCCTGATCTCTCCTCTTCTGACGACTGAAGGTCTAACTTCTCCTTGTAACGACCCAAGGCCAATGAACACATGTAAATCTACGCGACTCAAGATCTCTCTTTTCTAACGACTTGAGATCTGACATTTCCTCGGGGTTTAATACACCAAAATCTTTGCCTTGTGACCCGACACCTGATCTATTTTCGACAACTCGAGGTCCGACCTCTAATTACAGAGTCTTGGAGTTACATACTCATGGACCAAACCACTTTGAACAAAACTTCGCCTCCTTGCGACTCGTGGTCTGAACGCTCCTCTAATCCCTCGAGAATCGATCTCTCCCCATTATGATTCGAGGTTCACACACTAAGCTCTCCTGTTGACGACTTGAGGCCTGATCTCTCCTCTTCTGACGACTGAAGATCTAACTTCTCCTTGTAATGACTCAAGGCCAACGAACATATGTACCTCTACAAAACTCAAGATCTCTCGCCTCTAACGACTTGAGATCTGATCTCTCCTCGGGGTTCAATACACCAACATCTTCGCCTTGCGACCTAACACCTGACTTCTCTTCGACGACTCGAGGTCCGACCTCTCATTACAGAGAACTGAGGTTACCACTTTGAAACCACTTTGAACAATACCTCGCCTCCTTGCGACTCGAGGTCTGAACTCGTTTTTAATCACTCGAGAACCGATCTCTCCTCGTAATGATTCGAGGCTCTTCACAAAACTCTCCTGTTGAAGACTCAATCTTTCCTCTTACAATTTAAGATCTGACCTCGCCCCGGGGCTCAATACTCCAATATCGTCTCTTTGCGACTCGACGCCTCACTTCTCCACGACGACTCTAGATCCGACCACTCCTTACAAAGACTCGAGACTACACCGACTCAAATGACACTCTCGGCGTCGAAAGTTATTCTGCATGGAGGGTATTCCAGGTATCGCGAAATGCCTATGCTCCTATGATATCCATTGCGAGGAAGGTCGCAGCTTCACTCGTAGGAAACGGCACTACTCGGCTACCTTCCGCCGGAGGAGTCATACTACCACACACGCAACATATCCCGGAGATCCACTACGCAGAAGATAATGATCTATCTTCATAGATTCACCCGTAGGAAAGGACGCACTCTACTTGAAAGACCTCCAACGGTTTGCGATGACCATGTTAAAGTACCATCTGTCTCTGTGTTAACCCATTCGCACCTTGTCTCGATGCTACTCGGACACTACCGGCAGCGCAAAGACCACAACGATAGTTGTGCCTTGTGCCATCCGGAGTGGTCGAACACCCAGCTGCATTAAAGGCACTTTGCTGGCTTCGTGCAGCTGGTTGTGACGTGACCAGACTCACTACATCGTCTACAATTGTCTCTCCTGTCGAAAGCGCTATTACCAAACTCCATACATCCGTAGCAGCTAATTGGTTGTTAGTAGGAAGTGACCCGGCAAATCTCCAATTCCACTTTAGGTCGCCCAACTTGAAGCACTTTATTGATTGCGCTCACTGGCAGTTGTACAAGTGCCATTTGTATTCCGCTGTAATGTGGATCGACTCTAAGCCGAATTGTGGCTTCAACATTATTCCTCATCTAGAGACTTACTCATACGCAGCTCTTCCGCTTGTGTCACCTCATCGAGGTAGTTTACATTTACGGTCATCAGCTTCTGAATTCAGTGAACCTGTACTTAGATCACGATTCACTTAGTCTAACCACCGCTCCAACCGCTCGTTGCCCCCCTGCTCGTCTCGTTCCACCGGATTCATAGCGAATACCTTCCTTCACCACCTTCTGGATACTGGGCTCCCCGTAGAGCCGCGCAGGCTCGTGGTTCAGCTTTCGCCTCCACACTCCGTTCTCCTGCACGTCGCCAAAGACGGTTCTTAACACTCGTCGCTCGATTACTCCGAGTGTACGCAGGTCCTCCTTGAGCCATATCCATGTCTCGTACCCGTTGAGAGCAACCGGTCTAATAAGCGTCATGTAGAGGTTACACTTCGTTCGAGAGCTAAGTCTTCTCGACAGCAGTTGCTCGTGAAGTCCATAACGTTGCACGAGGATTATATCACCTGCACGGGTCCGCCTAGCTTGCTGGACATTTTCGCCTAGGTCTGCCAGTTTTCAATTTCTTTGTACTTTTATCCAAGACATCAGTATCTTCGTCGGTTATGACATCAATAATGGCAAGGGGGACCCCGTTGAAACCCCGGTACTTAATCAAATGGTTTACCTCTTGAAACTCTGAACGCTGATAGGGACACCTACCGAACCTAAGGGTCCAGCGCCGATTGACCGGCGCATAGGGCTGAGATAAAAGATCTCCACTGCTGGCGATCCGGAGCCAGCGTCTTCACTTGCTGCCAGCCAAGGTTCTCGTCAACTGTGCGGATTTCAGCGGCTAGACTTCGCCGCCACGAGCTTTTGGGCCTGCCTCTTCTTCGATGCCCATCTGGATTCCAGTCAAGCGCCTCTCTGCAAATCTCGTTTTCATCTCTTCGCAGCGTGTGCCCAATCCATCTCCACTTACGTTCCCGAATCTCGATTTCTAGCGCCTTTTGATGACACCGGCGATGAAGTTCAACGTTTGAGATCCAGTTGCCAGGCCACCAAGCGCGGATGATGTTCCGCAGGCACCGATTCACAAAAACTTGCAGTTTTCGCGTCGTCACCGCATATGTGCACCAAGTCTCACACCCGTACAGCAATACGGATTTGACGTTTGAGTTGAAGATTCGGATCTTAGTTCGTAGAGAGATCTGGCGTGACCGCCAGATGTTTCGGAGACTCGCAAACGCAAATCGGGCTTTTCTGATCCGGGTTTCGATGTCCTTCTTGGTACCACCATCAGGCGTAATCTGGCTACCAAGATACTGGAAGCACTCCACTGTCTCAACCTGTTGTCCAGCTACCACGAAATTGGAACGATTTTCTGTATTGATTTCCATCGACTTGGTCTTTCCGACATTGATTTTGAGACCTGCTGCCTTGGAGCTTTCGGTGAGGTCGTCGAGTTTGCTCTGCATGTCTTGTTGTGTTTGGGCGAGCAAAACAATATCGTCTGCCAGGTCAAGGTCGTTCAGTTGCTCCATGGTTGAAGGATTCCACGGCAATCCTCGGTTTGGTCTACAGTCAATCGATCCAGTCAAGATCTCATCCATTACGATGAGAAAAAGCAGCGGTGACAAAATACATCCCTGTATCACTCCAGTAGTTACCGGGATTGGTTCGGACAAGACACCGTCGTGCAAGACCTTGCACGAAAATGCCTCGTACTGTGCTTCGATGAGATGGACTAGTTTCTCTGGGACCCCTCGTCGTCTAAGAGCAGCCCAGATGTTTTCGTGGTTCAGTCGGTCAAATGCTTTTTCGAAATCAACGAACACCAGCAGAAGAGAGTCCTGGAATTCGTTGATTTGTTCCAGTATTATTCGTAGCGTTGTGATGTGGTCCACACATGATCGTCCGGATCGGAATCCAGCTTGTTGCCGTCGGAGTGTAGCGTCGATTTTCTCCTGGATCCTGTTCAGGATCACTTTGCAGAGTACTTTAAGGGTTGTACAGATCAAAGTTATGCCACGCCAGTTACCGCACTCTGTTAGGTCTCCTTTCTTTGGGACCTTTACGAGGATACCCTGCATCCAGTCGGCCGGGAATGTTGCAGTATCCCAAATGTCAGCGAAAAGACGGTGCAACATTTGTGCTGACAAGGCAGGGTCGGCTTTGAGCATTTCAGCAGGAATGCAATCGATTCCAGGCGCTTTGTTGGATTTCATGTCCTTGATTGCCGCTTCTATTTCAGCCAGCGTGGGCGCTTCCGAGTTGACGCCATTAATGCGACTTACTGTGGGCGCCTCGAGCTGCGGGTTCTGTTGGCCATTGCTATTTGTAACTCGGAAAAGTTGATCAAAATGCTCAGTCCAACGCTTGAGCTGATCTGTTCGATCTGTCAGCAGCTGACCTGCTCGGTTTTTCAGCGGCATTCTTGCATTAGTCCTTGCACCACTAAGGCGGCGAGAAATATCATATAATAATCGGATATCTCCAATGGCGGCGGCTCTTTCTCCCTCTTCGGCTAGGGAGTTTGTCCAGGCTCTCTTGTCTCGTCTACAAGCTCGTTTAACTGCCTTTTCCAGCTCCGCATATCGTAAGCGGGCGGCTGCTTTGGCTGACCCGGTACATGCCTGCTCAATTCCGACTTTCGCCTTTCTCCGATCATCGATCATCCTCCAGGTTTCATCCGACATCCATTCACTTCGTCTTCCACAAACTTTACCGAGAGTACCATGGCTCGTCGTGATAAAGGCATTCTTGATTCCACACCACTGTTCTTCGACTGTTCCGTCTGTCGGCAGTTCCGAGGCTCGGGATTCTAGCTGTTCAACGTATGCCCTTTTCACCTCTGGATTCTCCAACCGGCGGACGTCGTATCGACACCCGACTTTCTCCTCGCGCCGTTGGACACGCGCAACCCTCAGTCGTATCTCGCCAAGGACGAGGTGATGGTCGGATGCAATGTCTGCGCTTCGTTTGTTGCGGACATCAAGAAGGCTCCTTCTCCATTTTCGACTGATGCAGATGTGGTCAATTTGATTTTCTGTTCGGCCATCTCGGGATACCCAAGTGACCTTATGTGCTGGTCGATGGGGGAAGAGCGATCCACCGATCACCATGTTGTTGTTGCCACAAAATTCTACAAACAGCTCTCCGTTTTCGCTCATCTGTCCTAGACCATGGCGCCCCATGATGCGCTCAAAGTCCTGATTATCGGATCCAATCTTTGCGTTGAAGTCGCCTAAGTGGATTTGAATGTCACCCTTCGGAATTCTCTCAACCACGCTGTTCAATTGACTGTAAAACTGCTCTTTCTCCTGCAAATCGGCAACGTCAGTTGGCGCATAACACTGGACCATTGTAAGGTTTCTAACCCGTGTTCTGAATCTGGCTACGATTATTCTTTCGTTTATCGGTTCCCATCTTATGAGGGCCGCATGGGCCTGCGGGCTTAACAGGAAACCAACTCCTCGTTCCCGAGTAGCATGTTCTCCTCGTATGCCAGAGTAAAGCAGTACTTGCCCGGACTGTGTCTTGTGTTCTCCAGTGTTAGGCCAACGGACTTCGCTCAGTCCCAATATCTCTAGCTTGAGGCGGCTAGCTTCTCTAGCAAGTTGAGCCAGCTTTCCTGGCTGGGCAAGGGTCAAAACATTCCAAGTTCCAATTCTAGTCCGTGTTTTCATGCTAAAAGTCGTTGCCAAAGTTCCAATTCGGTTATTTCTTCTCTCAGTTTCTGTAACAATATAAGGTATCAGGAGCAGTAGGTTGTTAGCCTAAAGTCCCTATCCCGCGATGGGGCTGCCATCTTGGACTTAGCTGGCGGGAGCTGCATTTCATAAATTCAGCCGCTTGCTGCAAGACAGACGCTGTTTGAGCCGCCCCTGACCTGGAGAACAGACGCTCGGTTGTTGTTGCACGCCGCCCCTGACCTGGGGAACAGACGCGTGCGGCCACCTTCTCAGTCTGCATGCGACCAAAGCATCCACCGGGGTTGGGTACCCGATCTCCGCTTAGGTTACTCGCACCCCAGCCGGCACCGCGGGGAGGTAGAGATAGGAGTTGTGAATAAGAGGTGATATGACCACTATGGGGTCTCGTGTTGCACATTATCCACCGTTTACCAGCCAAACCCTTTCCCTTTCCAAGCCCAGATCCCTTTCAATTGTGGTGAAAAAGTTAAAGAGGGTAATCTTCGTCTTTCCAGGTCATGGTTCATTTGCTTCGAATACTCCATTTATCAGACAGGAGTAGCGGACAGCATTCACATGTAACTCTAAACTAATATGGAAGGGTACTGTTGCAGCAAGAGACCTGGTCATAAGGAATAGAGTATTTTTTATTCTGGGTTCCAGACCACTGCGTTATCCTAGGGAACGAAGAAGCAGACCAGCGAGCTAGGGAAGGGTCACAGGGCCAGTTTATTCGACCTGAATCTTTTTGCGGAGTATCGAGGAGTGCCTTGACTATGGAATTCAAGAACTGGGAAAGCAGCACTTCCAATTGAAGAATAGCAGAGGGAGCAGCTCAGACGAAAAGATTCATTGGTCCACGACTCTAAAAAAAAGTTGAACTTAAGTAATCACGAGTTAAGTACTTATACAGGTCTCTTGACCAGACATTGTCCAACCAAATAGCATCTCAAAAGGATAAACTTTATTCAAATCGATGACTGTCAGTTTAGCAGGTTCGAAAAAAATACTGCAGAGCATCTTCTTTGCAACTGCTGCGCCCACCTCAGTCGAAGAGAGCGTATACTTGGGGATGAATTATTAAGCGCACGGTTGCATGTAAGTCCTTATGCAGCTTATAAATATCATATATCTTTAATATGATACCTGATTGGGATTATTTTAATACCCGATTGGGACAATTACGCAATGTTTGAGACATAGCGTTGTCAGCTTCGTGAAGGGCAAAGAATCCGGCTCGAAGGGCCAAATTTCGTCTGTCGTGTTTAGTTCGTGAGCACACCACTGGCGTTTTTCTTTTTGCAGAGGGAGCAGTTCACATGAAAAGATTTATTTTAACAAGCCGCACGACTCTCAAAAAAAAGTTGAACTTAAGCAAGCACGAGTTGAATACTTACACAGATCTCTTGACCAGACATTGTCCAACAAAAAAGCATCTCAAAGGGATAAACGTAATTCAAAACGATGACTGTCGGTTTTGAAGGTTCTCGAACAAAATACTGTAGAGCATCTTCTTTGCAGCTGCTGCGCCTTTCTCAGTCGGAGAGCTTGGGGCTAAATTTATAAGCGCACGAGACATACGGTTGAATAGAAGTCTTAAGCAGGTTATAGCATATATCTTCGATATGATACCCGATTGGAATTATTTCATTACCCGATTGGAATAACTACGCAATGTTAGAGACACAGTGTTGTCAGCTTCGTGAAGCGCAAAGAATCCAGCTCGAAGGACCAAATTTTGTTTGTCGTGGTTCGTTCGTGAGCATACCACGGGCGTTTTTCTTTTTGCGAACAGCAGGTTAGTAAGGACTCTCATAGACTGCCAACAGATCTATGTAACTACACATTATCGCTCGAATCCGAAATTGAACCGAGAATTCGGGCCCAGCTTTGAGGTCGTCAACTACAATGTTTCCGACCATAATTTTACTCCTTATAAAGTCTATTAGAATTGATTATGAGGACAAAAACATGACAGAAATTGAAACAGCCTAGGAATGGTCCAAGTAGCTAAAACCAGTGTTTTGATAAAGTGAAACATAAAGTGAACCTTCAGAACACTTTCATGTTGGTCCTCCCGATCCAACGTAAATTCGTAAAAAAACCTTCAAAACACTTTTCATGTTGGTCCTCCCGATCCAACGTTAATCCGTAAAGTGAACCTTCAGAACACTTCATGTTGGTCCTCCCGATCCAACGTTAATTCGGAGAGTGAATCTTCAGAACACTCTTCAAGTTAGCCTGATCCAACGTAAAAAGTAAACCTTCAGAACACTCTTCATGTTGGTCCTCCCAATTCAACATTAATTTTTAAAGTAAACCTTCAGAATACTCTTCATGTTAGTCCTCCCGATCCAACGTTAACTCGTAAAGTGAACCTTCAGAACACTTTTCATGTTGGTCCTCCCGATCCAACGCAAGTTCGTAAAGTGAATCTTAAAAACACTCTTCATGTTAGACTTCCCGATCCAACCTTCAAAACAGTTTTCATGTTGGTCATTCCGATCCACCGTTAATTCCTAAAGTGAACCTTCATAACGCTCTCCATGATGGTCCTCCTTATCCAACGTTAATTTGTAAAGTGAACCTTCAGAACACTCTTCATGTTAGTCCTCCCGATTCAACATACATTTTTAAAGTAAACCTTCAGAACACTCTTCATATTGGTCCTCCCGATCCAACGTTAATTCATAAAGTGAACCTTCAGAACACTATTCATGTTGGTCCTCGCGATCCACAGTAAATTCATAAAGTGAACCTTCAGAATACTCTTCATGTTGGTCCTCCCGATCCAACGTTAATTCATAAAGTGAACCTTCAGAACACTCTTCATGTTGGTCCTCGCGATCCACAGTAAATTCATAAAGTGAACCTTCAGAATACTCTTCATGTTGGTCCTCCCGATCCTACGTAAATTTGTAAAGTGAACCTTTAGAACACTCTTCATGTTGGTCCTCCCGATCCAATGTCAATTCGTAAAGTGAACCTTCAGAACACTCTTCATGTTGGTCCTCCCGATCCAACGTTAATTCGTAAAGTGAACCTTCGGGACACTCTTCATGTTGGTCCTCCCGATCCAATGTTAATTCAAAAAGTGATCCTTCGGAACACTCTTTATGTTGGTCCTCCCGATCCGATGTAAATTCGTAGAGTGAGCCTTCAGTTCACTCTTCATGTTGGTCCTCCCGATTCAACGTACATTCGTAAAGTGAACCTTCAGAACACTTTTCATGTTAGTCCTCCCAATCCAACGTAAATTCGTAAAGTGTGCCTTCAGAACACTCTTCATGTTGGTCCTCCCGATCCAATGTTAATTCGGAAAGTGAATCGCTTTGAAAAGTTTTGGAATGAGATAATCACGGCATCAGTAGATGAGAAAAATAATATGCCCCCTCAATGAAATCTCTACATCCTTTCCCACTAATGAATTAATATCCTTCCCATCTGCGGTTTTCTTGCGGTCCCACCAGAAGAAAAAATCCTTCTCGGCGCAAGGAAACTTTTTCGCTCCAAGGCTAACCACCCACCTCGGGTGTCTTGGCGCCCAGAATTTAGGTTTCTAGGTTAAAGAGCGACATTTTTTCTTTCTTTTCTTCGTTTTTTCCCGCTCCCATTCTTTTGTGTTCCTGCAAAAGGTGAAGTGCCGGGGACAAATGTAACGGTCTAGTAATTCGGATATACACAGGAAATGGTTGCTTGACACGGGAATGCTACATTATCATGCAGCAGCAGCAGTAGCAGCAATAGCGATGATAAAATCTCGGCGCCCAGCTGTTAACGAAATGGGCGAGGACCTGAGCGAATATCGATTTTCAGATCGAGATTGGGAAAGTTTGTCCCTGTAATTATAATCTGATGATACTGCTTGAGAATTTATTTGAGAATGAATGGTGACTGCATCGTGAAAGCGATCTCATATTGACGAAATTATTGCAAAATTCATCAAAGAAAGAACCCAGAGTAGGGACAAACTAAAAGTGAATGTTTGAGTTAAGCAGTAGAGAAGCAAGTGTTGATTCTTGCTTTAACTATTATCTGTTTACTCAATAGTTTGATCAACTTCTAGTTCTTATCGGATATTCTAAAAGTGTTGTATGAACCTTACACCAATATTGATTTTACTAGTACCAATATTTGAATTCTGTGTGCACACGTCGAAAAACTAGAATTTTAACTACCAATCCGGATGATTCACTCTTTTTTGTTACGGAACAAGCTCGGTCGTAAAAGTTTTGCGCCAATGGTGCAAATCCAATGAAAAGGTTTAACAGCGATTTGTTTACATGTTTACATTTTGGAGAGAAAAAAAGTGTATGAAAACAAACTTCGACCCATTGCCGTTGCTTTGACTGGCTGCGAGTTTAGAATGCAATCACAACGGGGAAGCGTCCGACAACGATCCGGCAAATTTACATTTATCCCTTAGCTGTTAAAAATGGCTGCAGGGGCTTAGTCGCAAAACTAAACAACAACAGCAAAAAAAAAAGCAACGGAGAAGAAAAGTCAAACACAAACGTTCACAGCACATACCTACATACGCCCTTCCATTATGTTGGGCCCGAGAATTTTGCGCGCTAGAAGACTGACAGCGTATCATAAAGGGAGTGCAAGCTTTTGTGCAGCACCCCCTAAAAACTTCCCCTCTGCAGACTCTTGAAGCAAATCCGTTGAAGAGTGTCATGTGTTGTGCCAAGTGGATGTCGGCTACTACTAGGGAGACCTACAACTGCCGGTAGTTAAATACACATGGTTGACGACGACGTTGGAGCCGTTAAAGTTTGCTGAATGTGTTGTGCCTCTGAGGCCGATATACGTAGTGTAGTACAGTAGCGAGACGACAGCTGTTTTGTTTAGTCGAACTAGATGTTTGAACAATTCCTGCAGGCGTAGCAGCGGCTGTCAGGAGCCGCCTTCCAATCAAAACAAAGAAGAAATTCCAACGACCCAAGCTGATACTGTTCGGCCAATGCAAATGGTGGAATTTTCTTTACTTTACATGGATGTACATATGTTGGTTTTCCACCATGGGTGCCTGAGTTCACCGCAGTTCCTATCTAAGTATGCGCTCACATGCATTCTTTAGGTTCTTAGGTTCGACATATCTCCAATGCAACGCGTACACTATATCCGAACCATATGGCTTCGTATGAACTGACTACTGATGGAACATTCTTATTTAATAGTCAGTTAGAAGAGGAAACACATCTTACCTTTCGGCCACTTAAGGGGTTCGAATCCAAATGTTTTTTTCAGAGACTGGGAATTGAACTCAGTACGCCTGGCAACCCAAAACCAGACTCGCGCCAGCCTATCCGCTAGACCACATCAGAGCTTTGGTGGAATTTGCTGTATTTTACTGGTTAAACAAAATAACAGTAGGGTGGGTGAGCCAAATTTCGCTATATTTTGTCATAGTTCCTCACATTTTATTTGACTAAAGGGTGATACGGTCAAAATTTGGTCAATATCAACTTGACGTATTTCTTTCAATTTTACATTTAAAAAATCTGAACACCCCTCATTTTGAAGGTGTGTGTGTGTAGAATGTTGCTCCTATTTTGATTTTTAGAATTTACTCTTTAGTTGTCAAAATGCCGTCCAATGAAGAAGACTCGTACGCAAAGCTGGCAAAATCGCTAAAAGTTGCCAAATCAACCGTCACAAATGTAATTTAAGTGTTTGGGGAACGTTTGTCGACAGCCAGGAAGTCTGGATCGGGGGGAAATCGAAAACCGGAAACCGCTGAGATGACAAAGAGTGTTGCCGGTAGTTTCAAGCGAAACCCTAACCTCTCTCTCCGAGATGCCGCAAATAAGCTGGGTGTATCGTCTACAACCGTGCATCGAGCCAAAAAACGAGCCGGACTATCGACTTACAAGAAGGTAGTGACTTCAAATCGCGATGATAAACAAAATACGACGGCCAAAGCGCGATCCCGGAGGCTGTGCACGACGATGCTGACGAAGTTTGATTGCATGGTAATGGACGACGAAACCTACGTCAAAGCCGACTACAAGCAGATTCCGGGACAGGAGTTTTATACGGCAAAAGGAAGGGGAAAGGTAGCAGATATTTTCAAGCACATGAAACTGTCAAAGTTCTGGTTTGGCAAGCCATCTGTATCTGTGGCTTGAAAAGCAGTGAAAGAGTGTTTGAATAAACGTCTGCTGCCTTTCCGGATTTGGCATCTTACCATTACGGTAAAAAGGCCATGGAGTGGTACGCTGCCAACAACGTGCAGGTGGTTCCCAAGGACAAGAACCCTCCCAAGACGCCAGAGCTCCGTCCAATTGAGAAATACTGGGCTATTGTCAAGCGGAACCTAAAGAAGACCAAAAAAAACTGCTAAGGACGAGCAGCAGTTCAAGGCGATAAGGTGATAAAAAACGGTTTTATAAAGTTTTGTTTGAAGATATGGAATCAATAAATTTCGGATTTACTGAAGCGTTGTAACGAGATAGAGATTTCATTTATTTTACGTTCGATAGAATGTTGAATTATTCAGATTTCATCCATTTGATCACGAAAAATAAATTCACGAATATTGTTTTGAACTATCAAATCAATAGTCAGGTGTGATAAAGTTGTTTCCAAAAAGGCATACATATGATCAGCCTAAATATGGCGCAACAGCGAACAAACGTCAGGGAGCCCAACGTTGTTGCCATCCTACCGAAATCGTGCATGAACTTAATAAAATGGTAAATAATGCAAATCCTCATTTTAGCACCGACGACGACGGCTAGGGAGTTTTAAGCCTTCGAAAGACTTCATTTTGCGAAAGCCCATACGAAAACATAAATACGCGGGAGGCACATGAGAGAGAGGTAATCACTGCGGGTACAATATAAGTAAGTAGCAAGTATATTGCACGCAACCTGGTTGCTCGGTAAACAGTGGCTCGTAAAAGTCACCCAGATAGCGCCTTTTCCCGGATCTGACAGGTGTGTATTGCTTCCTCGCTTGCGTACCGGAGGAATATTTGCGCTAAGGTCGATATTTGGCCCCGGTAAACAAAGAACCGAAAGAAAAGCAAACGTTAAACAACAGCTGCCGTCTAATCCGTCTAAAACTCACAGAGACGAAGCAATGGCTGGTGATGGTTTTCGAAATATTTACCTGTCGGAACTGCTATTTTTTATTTGAACGGGGGAGGGAAAAAGAACTAAAACCCACCCTCTGCCAACAACCTGAGTGGGGAGCGATTTTCTTTATTTACCCCCCAAAACTGACAAATTCGAGGAAAGCGGTTAATAACATTGGTACAAATCCCTGGCGGAGCCAGGGTAGAAGTTGTTGATACACGGACCAGGTTTCTTAAAACTTATGGGGAAGGGAAGAGTATCGTCTCAGAGAACCAAAACCTTTCACGGGGACCATTCTTGTTTGCTGCGGATTACTTCTATTTGCGGGGCTTTTGCTCCGCCGGGGTGTTTTGACTTTTTTGGTTTGGGTTGACTTTAGAACATGAACAGACAGACATAGAAAGACGGGCAGACATTGGGGTCGAAAAAGAGCAGCCAGGTTATTATAAACGGAGCCACAGGTTATTCGACCAGTGTATTCCGTAGCGAAAAGGGGGTAGGTGGGTGGTTGTAAAACATACAACCAGTCATTTTAGTTAATCACACCGACTAGGGTGGAAGCTTTGGAGTATCCGTTTTGCAATTACATTGCTCCAGCAGCAGGTTTATTTATGCAACAGCTGTTGGCATAGGAAGGAATGACTTTGAAATTAAAGTCAAAATTTGGAAACAATTTCAATGCTAAAGGGTGATACGGTCAAAATTTGCTAAATCGGTCAAACCGTTTATTTAAAAAATCAAATAAAATTTCTTTTTCAAGTTTTATTAGTATAAAATTCAGGAAAAATATTCAGTTAGGTTTCCGCTTTTCCAAATCCGAATTGCCGGGCCTTACGCTTAACCCCTGCCATCAGATTTTGTACAGCCACCTTGTCCACCTTCTTCGCCGCAGAAAGCCAGTTTGCCTTGAACTGCTGCTTGTCCTTAGCAGATTGTTTTGGTCTTCTTTAGGTTCCGCTTGACAATAGCCCAGTATTTCTCAATGTGTGTTGGGAGGGTTCTTGTCCTTGGGAACCATCTGCACGTTGTTGGCGGCGTACCACTCCATGGCCTCTTTACCGTATTGGCAAGATGCCAAAACAGTACGGAACAATCGTGTTTCTTCAGGAAAGGCAGCAGACGTTTATTCAAACACTCTTTCACGTAAAATTCTTGGTTGACAGTCCCGGAAGCTATGAAAATGCTGCTTTTCAAGCCACAGATACAGATGGCTTGCCAAACCAGATATTTCTTCGCAAACTTTGACAGTTTCATGTGCTTGAAAATATCTGCTACCTTTCCTCTTCCTTTTGCCGTATAAAACTCCTGTCCCGGAAGTTGCTTGTAGTCGGCTTTGGCGTAGGTTTCGTCGTCCATTACCACGCAGTCGAACTTCGTCAGCATCGTCGTGTACAGCCTTCGGGATCGCGCTTTGGCCGTCGTATTTTGTTTATCATCGCGATTTGGAGTCACTACCTTCTTGTAAGTCGATAGTCCGGCTTGTTTTTTGGCTCGATGCACGGTTGTTAACGATACACCAAGCTTATTTGCGGCATCTCGGAGAGAGAGGTTAGAGTTTCGCTTGAAACTACCGGCAACTCTCTTGGTCGTCTCAGCGGCTTCCGGTTTTCGATTTCCCCCCGAACCAGACTTCCTGGCTGTCGACAAACGTTCCCCAAACACTTTAATTACATTTGTAACGGTTGATTTGGCAACTTTTAGCGATTTTCCCAGCTTTGCGTGCGAGTAACTCGGATTTTCGCGATGCTCGAGCAAAATTTTGATACGCTGCTCTTCTTCCTTGGACGGCATTTTGACAACTGAAGAGTGAATTCCAAAATCAAAATAGGAGCAACATTCTACACACACACACCTTCAAAATGAGGGATGTTCAGGTTTTTTAAATGAAAGATTGAAAGAAATACGTCAAGTTGATATTGACCAAATTTTGGCCGTATCACCCTTTAGGCTATAGATCAATTAGCTTAGTACCTCAGAATGTGAATCTGCCTTCCATCGGTACTTTGTTTTTAAATAAATCTTACATGGGCAGACCCGTTGGATTGGAAAAAAACTCTAAGTTTTTTACAATTTTTACGTTTTGTCATTTGTATTCATGACGTATAAATTAACTAAACCGAACCAAATAGATCCTAGTGTGATGCTTCTCGTTTACTTAACTTTAACTAAGTAAAACTAAAACTTTCTCCAATGTTACTCAATCGAATAAATTGTTCCAGATTACGTTTGCTCCCATTCTGCCCCAAGTCGTCGAGAGATCGTGTTACGACCATGTAATTGTAATCTCTCACTCACTCCGTCATCGTTCCGGTGTCCATCGAATCGAAAACTTCCTCAATCGACGACGATGACAAGGAAAGGTCAATCGCGCCCGGTCCACAAGTGGCTGGCTGCAGGGCAAGAAAATCCGAAGAAAATTGACTCTCAACGACGAACGGCGAAGCTAGTACACCTCTCCCCCCTTTCGGAAAAAAGAAGGAAATTGCTTCCAAAGGAGCACCCTTAAAAGTGGAGCAAAAAAAACTCCGATCCAATGAAAGTATAGCGAGTGAATAAAAGGGAAGAACTTTAATTTAAATGTTTCCTTCCATTTGGCGTCTTGCTGTGTTTTTTTTTCTTGGTATTTCTACCTCTCACTCTATACATACACCAACAACAGCGTCGTCGTCGGCTTGTGAATTTGTTTTTGCTCCTTCAAAGAGGCTCTGGAAAGTTGGGAATGAGAACCTGGCTGGTGTCACTTGCTTGGGTGTTGCCTCGAGAGCTTCCTACTTTGACGTTGACAGCAACAGCAGCTACTCTTCGACAAAGTTCCTGCCCCGAACGATTGACTTTCGATGAGACGACGACGACAACTACGAGGACAACGGGAAAGCGAGCGAACTTTTTCACTCTTATCCGGTTTTCTTCTTTCAACTTTTGAACTCCGATGGGGTGTCTGCCGCTGTAGTAGGTAGTTGAATTTTCATTTCGACTAACTCTCAGAAGTTTATCCATGTTTCGGAGCTTGTTTTTTGAATATCAATTTGTTGGGCTGCGCGTTTTCCGTTTATTAACGAGTTGGAGGGGCAAAGTTTAAACAAAGTTGCAGTTTTGCGGATTTCAGTGGGATGATTTCAATTTCAAAATTCAAGTCTTTGTTTGATTTTGATTCAAATTTATACTTAGTAGGCCAACAGAATGGAAATAAAAAAAATTGAAAATATGTAAAAGAATAAGAATTAAAAGATCATATAAAAATTACAAAACTTACAGGAATGGCAAGGGTGACAAAAATAAAACAAAACCCGTTATAAAGACAAAATAACACAGTGCTTAAAATGACTAAGTTGACAAATATGGAAAACAACGTCGAAAATTACAATAATGACAAAAATCTCAAAAGAAACAAAAATTACATTAATTCTAAAATAACAAACTATAGGAATGATCGAACTGGTCAAAATGTCAAATGTTTTCTGTAAGTGAGCTCAAGTTCAAACTGGTTAAAAATTTCAAAAATCAATCTTCTTGATACTCATAACTAATGTTCATAACCAAAGTCAACCTCAAACAAATTTGCCACACCCAGAACGCAACTATGATTTCGGTTCTGGTTCCTCATCATTCGCTTCAATTCGAATACTCGAAAGTGCACTTTTCCGTATTCCAAATTATACTGCAACCGGCAAGCAAAACTGTTTCTCCACATCGCGTCGGGCCCCAGATATGGTTCTCTAACTTTGATCCGGGGAGAAAACGTTTCTGCTTTTCTTCCCACTCCAGTTCCAAATGTGGTTAAATGAATAAAGTTGTTTGGGAAGCTATAATTTTCGCGTTGCCATTCGGAAAACTTGAATTCGGCTGGGGAAGAAAAACTTCGCTCGCTGCATTCGCTGCATCAAAGCTGCCATAACAAAAGCTACAATTATTCAACGGGAAACAAGTTTTCGAAGTTTGACGGAGACGACTTGACTGCATTAAATGGCAGGAATTAATTTTACGGTGTCTTCGTTTGATTAATTTAAGTTGTTTATTACAGTTTATTCGGTGTTCATATGAGAGTCTCCCGTCGAAACTTCAATTTCAACGATTTTTATGAATCCAAAATTTCAAAACTTTATTGAATAAAAGATCAGCAATCAAGTTGTAACAAATGAACTACTTTCGAAAACGAATAATTGCTTCAGCTTCCAATTTCCTAAAGAAAATCTCCCTGTAACACATTTACTGCAGTCAATTTCTTGCTTCAACAAACATTTTGCCCTTTTATTAGTTCGAATACAGTCACGAAATTTCAAACAAGTTGTCAAGCTCCTGTGCCCCACGGAAATACGAGACCAGACGGAACAGAAACCTTGGCGCATAATGGAAATACCTTCCTCCATCTTCGTCATCCATCACCTATGTCATCCACCCACACTTTGCCAGGACAGCTCCTTCTCCGAGGAAAGAAAACACAGATTTTACAAATCAAAAACTGGTGAAGGAACAAGGTCACGGCATTTCTTCTAGTCGCCATCGTCTTTTTCGAAGCAAACTGTCAACTGCATCAACAACAACAACAATGATGCTGCGATTCCCATTTCTTGAGCAGTTGCAAATCATTGCATTTCGGTTCTGAGAAGAGTTGCAGAAAGAACCGCCAAGAAAGTAAAGGAAATTTTCCACCTTACCGCATAAAGTTTACCACCGAGAATGGAAAGTTTTTTCCCGAATCCGAATCGGGGTCAGGTTTTGTTTGACTGCATTTGCACTTGAGGTTTTCTTGAGAATTTGGGACAAAAATAGAACCTTGGCAGGGTTTCACCGTTTTGGACGAAAACTTTCAGGAGCCAAAGGTTTCGATTTACTTCCAATCCGAAAAAGTTTCATCATTCTTTTCTTCGGAGGAGTTTGTGGTTTATTATTAACTGCTTTGCATTCAAAAGG
The DNA here is from genome assembly GCF_029784155.1 of Uranotaenia lowii. Taxonomy (NCBI): domain Eukaryota; kingdom Metazoa; phylum Arthropoda; class Insecta; order Diptera; family Culicidae; genus Uranotaenia; species Uranotaenia lowii. The sequence goes on from NC_073693.1 coordinate 346,159,856, forward strand.
AATGGGTCTTGCATTCAACAATGTTCATGATAGAAATCAAAAATGAAAATTTTGAAAAATAACCAAAAGGAAAGTAAAAAACCTAATTTTTAAAAAAATGTTAAAAGGGCAAATTAAATAAAAATGAGAAAAATACATAAAAAGGAGAAAAGTATGAAAAAGAGAAAATAGAAAATGAAGAAAATATACGAAATCGAAAGAAAAAAAAAACAGAAAAAAATATATAATATAGGTAATAATAAAATAGGGAGAATAAAAAAATAGGGAGAATAATAAAATAGGGAGAATAATAAAAAAGGGAGAATAATAAAATAGGGAGAATAATAAAATAGGGAGAATAATAAAATAGGGAGAATAATAAAATAGGGAGAATAACAAAATAGGGAGAATAATAAAAAAGGGAAAATCATAAAATAGGGAGAACAATAAAGTAGGGAGAATAATAAAATAGGGAGAATAATAAAATAGGGGGAAGATTAAAAAAGAGAAAATAATGAAAAAGAGAGAATAATAAAAAAGAGAGAATAATAAAAAAGAGAGAATAATAAAAAAGAGAGAATAATAAAAAAGAGAGAATAATAAAAAAGAGAGAATAATAAAAAAGAGAGAATAATAAAAAGAGAGAATAATAAAAAAGAGAGAATAATAAAAAAAGAGAATAATAAAAAAGAGAGAAAAATAAAAAAGAGGGAATAATAAAAAAGAGAGAAAAATAAAAAAGAGAGAATAATAAAAAAGAGAGAATAATAAAAAAGAGAGAATAATAAAATAGAGAGAATAATAAAATAGAGAGAATAATAAAATAGAGAGAATAATAAAATAGAGAGAATAATACAATAGAGAGAATAATAAAATAGAGAGAATAATAAAATAGAGAGAATAATAAAATAGAGAGAATAATAAAATAGAGAGAATAATAAAATAGAGAGAATAATAAAATAGAGAGAATAATAAAATAGAGAGAATAATAAAATAGAGAGAATAATAAAATAGAGAGAATAATAAAATAGAGAGAATAATAAAATAGAGAGAATAATAAAATAGAGAGAATAATAAAATAGAGGGAATAATAAAATAGAGAGAATAAAAAAATAGAGAGAATAATAAAATAGAGAGAATAATAAAATAGAGAGAATAATAAAATAGAGAGAATAATAAAATAGAGAGAATAATAAAATAGAGAGAATAATAAAATAGAGAGAATAATAAAATAGAGAGAATAATAAAATAGAGGGAATAATAAAATAGAGAGAATAATAAAATAGAGAGAATAATAAAATAGGGAGAATAATAAAATAAAGAGAATGATAAATATAAAAAAAGAAACATATTACAAAACAAAAATATAAAATGGAAACATAGAAAGAGCATCAAAGAACTTGAAACAGGAAAAAATAAATAAAAAATACAAAAATGTAGGAAAAAAATAAATATTATCTAAATAAATGCTAAAAATATAAAATATTTAAAGCCTCCAAGAATCACCGAAAGAAAAAAAAGCACAAAAAAAAATGTGGAAGAGAAGAGAACAACATAAAATATAGAAGAGAATATAAAATAGAGAAGAGAATATAAAATAGAGAAGAGAATATAAAATAGAGAAGAGAATATAAAATGGAGAAGAGAATATAAAATAGAGAAGAGAATATAAAATAGAGAAAAATATAAAAAAAGAAGAATATAAAATAGAGAAGCATATAAAATAGAGAAGAATATAAAATAGAGAAGAATAAAAAATAGAGAAGAATATAAAATAGAGAAAATTTTATAATATAGCGAAGAATCTAAAAAAGAGAATAATATAAAATAGAGAAGAATATCAAATAGAGAAGAATCGAATATTGAGAAGAGTTGAAAAAGAAAAGAATATAAAAAAGATTTGATTACAAAATAGAAAAGAAAATAACATAAATGAAATAGAAAAAAAATAAAATGGAAGGAAAAATAAATAAAATAGTAGAAAAAAATAAATTAAATTGAAGAATAAATAAATAAAATTGGAAAATAAATTAGTTAGGTAGGAAAAAAAAATACTAATAGAAAAATAAATTAATATGATATAGTTATAAAATGGAAAATGATTTATATAATAAATAAAATAAATAGAGTAAAAAAAAAAAAGAATAAAAAACAACAAGTCGAAAAACATAAACAAAAGGGATAATTTAAAAATTAAATGGAAAAAAGTGAATAGCATAAAAATAAAAGTTGAAATATATAAAACGTTTAAAAGATAAATAAAACAAAATAGCTTGAATACAAAAATGTTTGAATAGAATAAAGCTTTATTATAAAAAAAGCTTAAATTGAAAAAAAGAGCTTAAATTTTAAAAAGCAAATAAAATAGGAAAAATATATAAAATACAAAAAGAATATATGAAATCGAAAAATAAATAAAATAGGCAAAAAAATAAATAAAAGAGAAAAAAAATTAATAGAATAGAAATAAAATAGAAAAAATAGATAAAAACCAATAAATTGAAAAAAAATAGTAACAAAATTGAATAAAAAATAGAAATAAAATTGAAAAAATATGAAAAAAATCTAATTGAAATTAAATAAAAAAATAAATAATTAGAAATAGTAAAGAATAAATTATTAAATAGAAAATATTAGGAATGGGAATAGGAATTTTGAAATAGAAAAATAGGAATAAAACAGAAACTTAATAGAAAAAAATAAAATAGAAATAAAATGAAAAATATAGACATAAAAAAGAAAAAAAAATGGGAAAAAATTATAAGAAAAAAAAGGACTAAAATAGAAAAACTTATATAAAACAGAAAAAAGTTAACAAAAAAGAGATGAAAAAGAAAAAAATACATAGAAACGACAAAAATGAATAAAAAAAACATGAATGAATAAAAAAAAACATAAATGAATAAAAAAGACAAATGAATAAAAAAATAGAAGAAAATGTATAAAAAAATAGACGAAAACAAATAAAATAAAAACATAAATAAAAAAAATATTGAAATGGAAAGAAGTAAAGAAAGTGAAAAAAAATAAAATAAATAAAATTAAAAAAATTAAATAAAAAAAAACAGCATTAAAAATATCACGAAAAAGGGATAAAATAGAAAAAAGAGCAGAAAAAAAAAATTTAAAAAAGAATTAGGAATAAAAATATATAAAGTAGAAAAATAAAAGAACAAAAAATATGATGCAAAAATATAAATAAAAAAATACAATTAAAAATTTGAAAAATAGGATAATTTGAATAAACAGAAAATTATAGAAAAAGTAAAAATATTCAAAGATAAAACATTATTTTTAAAGAAATAAAAAGAAAAAAATATTTAAAAAAAAGTAGAAAAATGGAATAAAATAGAAAAAAAAGAAGAAAAAATAGAAAAAAGAAAAAAAAACTAAAAAAAAAGGAAACAAATTTAAAAATAGAAAAAAGAAGAAAATTTAACAATAAGAAAAGAAAATAATTGAAAAATAAAAAAAAGAAGAAAATTTAAAAATAGAAAAAAAAGAAAATTTAAAAATAAAAAAAGAAGAAAATTTAAAAATAAAAAAGAAGAAAATTGAAGAATAACAAAAAATTGAAAAATAAATAAAAAAAAGGAAGAAATGATAAAAATAGAAAAATCGAAAAATATTGAAAAATAGAAAGAAAAAAAAACTGAAAAAATAGAAAAAAGAAAAAAAAAACTGAAAAATAGAAAAAAAAAACAAGAAAAAAATAGAAAAATAAAAATAAAAGCAGAAAATTGAAAAATAGAAGAACAGAAAAAAATGAATAATGGAATAAAAGAAAAAAAAACGAAAAATTAGAATAAAAACAGAAAAAAATTAAAAATTGAAAAAAAAATGAAAAAAAAGAAAATTTCTTAAATAGAAAAAAAATTAAAAATTCAAAAAAATAAAAAAGCAGAAAAAAATGAAAAAATTAAAAAATAGAAAAAAAAATTGAAAATTACATAATAGCAAATAAAAAAATAACAAAAAAGAAAAATAAAAAAAAAATACAAAAAAAATAATAAAAAAAGAAAAAAATTTAAAGAATAGAAAACAGCGATGGAAAAAAATCGCTTCTAGCGATAATTGAATACATACAAACCTCGTCTACGATGCATTGACATCGTTGCCTGTCGACGACACTCACATACTCCTCTCACAATTGCAAACAGACCTCTGTGAGAAACGAGTTACGAGTATCTCAAAATAGCACCATCTAAATACTATCCGTGTTGGTTCAGACTTTACGCTCTCCTTCTTACCATATTTCTCTTGTAGTGTGCGCTGACCACAAGATGTGGATCTCAAAGTGCACAACTGGGTATAAAGAGTTTATCGGAAAATGTACATCTGACGAACAGAAGCGATCCTATCATAATCATTTCGTCAAAGATGATGATTTTCTTACTAATAAGCAGGGATGCCTAGAGCGACATTCATCAGTACGAAAACGACTGTCAAAATAGTCAGATTTTAACTTGCGACACATCAATAGAAAGCTCTGTACATGATGGGAATTTATGGGAAAAGTGGTTCGGAGCCATCTGGTCCTGGCCACGGCCAATCTGGCCGGTTCCGGAATCCGAAAAATCAAAATGATCAGATTTTAACTTGCGACACATGATTAGAAAGCTTTTGACCTGTACATAATGGGAATTGATAGAAAAAGTGGTTCGGGGCCATCTGGTCCTGGGCTCGGCCAATCTGGCCGGTTCCGGAATCCGAAAAATCAGAACGATCAGATTTTAACTTGCGACACATCAATTGAAAGCTTTTGCTCTGCAAATGATGGGAATCGATAGGAAAAGTTGTTCGGAGCCATCTGGTCCTGGCCACGGCCAATCTGGCCGGTTCCGAAATCCGAAAAATCAAAATTATCAGATTTGAACTTACGAAACACGGATAGAAAGCTTTTGACCTGTACATGATGGGAATTGATAGCGAAAGTGGTTCGGGGCCATCTGGTCCTGGCCACGGCCAATCTGGCCGGTTCCGGAATCCGAAAAATTAAAATGATCAGATGTGAACTTGCGACACACGAACAGAAGCTCTTGACCTGTACATGATGGGAATTGATGGGAAAAGTGGTTCGGGGCCATCTGGGCCTGGCCACGGCCAATCTGGCCAGTTCCGGAATCCGAAAAATCAAAATGATCAGATTTTAACTTGCGACACATGAATAGAAAGCTCTTGAGTTCTGCATGGTTAATATTTATATGGTAATACTTGGTAAACCTACCTGCGAAGTCTGATGAAACTACAGCTTAGCGTTTTTACACTCGTATGCACTTTTGGAAGACTATAAATGTATCAATGTATTTTATTAACTTCCCACAAATTTTAACTAAAATCAATCAAAATTGAGGCAGAATGCCTTTCAGACCAAGTGTTTTTCGCTCAAATTTAGAAGGCTGTTACCCTTTGAGAAAAGTTTCTGGTTCCCAAATTACAATAAGAATGCATAATTATATTGAATTTCTTCCTTTTCCAAGTTTAAAAGGTGCACCAATAATTGATTCGAAAAATTCAAGAAATTTGATTTTGTTGAAGAAAGCGTTTTACCTAAAAGGATATAAAAAAGTGTATTTTGAATAGCTAAATTTTCGATAAGTTTTGCAATACATAGTAAATGATTTTTTTCCAAAATATATAAAGTTTATTAGAACACAATGAACATGTTATAAAACATTTGATGTTCCAATTTTAACTTTCCATATAATCATTGTTCCATTTCTATTCATGTGTCGCAAGTTAAAATCTGATCATTTTAATTTTTCGGATTCCGGAACCACTTTCGCTATCAATTCCCATCATGTACAGGTCAAGAGCTTTCTATTGATGTGTCGCAAGTAAAAATCTGATCATTTTGATTTTTCGGATTCCGGAACCGGTCAGATTGGCCGTGGCCAGGATCAGATGGCCCCGAACCACTTTTTCTATCAATTCCCATCATGTACAGGTCAAGAGCTTTCAATTGATGTGTCGCAAGTTAAAATCTGATTATTTTGATTTTTCGGATTCCGGAACCGGCCAGATTGGCCGTGGTCAGGACCAGATGGTCCCGAACCACTTTTCCTATCAATTCCCATCATGTACAGGTCAAGAGCTTTCAATTGATGTGTCGCAAGTTAAAATCTGATTTTTTTTGATTTTTCGGATTCCGGGACCGGCCAGATTGGCCGTGGCCAGGACCAGATGGCCCCGAACCACTTTCGCTATCAATTTCCACCATGTTCAGGTTGAGAGCTTTCTATTTATGTGTCGCAAGTTGAAATCTGATAACTTTTATATTTCAGATTCCGGAACCGGCCAGATTGGCCGTGGCCAGGACCAGATGGCCCCGAACCACTTTTCCTATCAATTTCCATCATGTACAGGTCAAGAGCTTTCTATTCATGTGTCGCATCATGACATTTTTTAAATTTTTTCCATGACAGTCACGGAATCGAAAATTCGAAAATGTCATTCCGATAGTCAGAGGACCAACAGAATCTTCGACTGTCACAAGTCAAAAATGTTATCGACACTCATTCTCCGTGCAGCATTTCAGCTTGCGATTTGAGTACATATCGAGCAAAGAAAGTTACTCACTTGTCAGAGCTATATGTTGTCTAACAATGTGTTCGTTATCTCCGAGTGACAACCGTACCAACATTTTGTTATGGATTGAGAGGAACCAAGTTTGTTCGCTACTTGTACAGATCGCGAAGTGTACAGTTCAGGATAAAACCTTTATCGCATCATATTCATTTCATTTCCATCGCTGATAGAAAAGAATAGAAAAATTGATAAAATTGAAAATTTGGAGAATAGAAAAAAAATTAAAAAAAAAATACAAAAAAGAAAAAATTAAAATGGAAAAACAATTGAAAAAAAACAATAGTTAGAAATAAAAAATAAGACAATAGAAAAAATGAAGAAAATAGAATCAAAAACTTATATGACCCATTCCAGCGTGACGTCACAACGTTTGCAAAACAATTTTTTGGTATATTGTATGTAAGTTTTACAGGTCATATCGCACATTGTTAAAAATTGTACATTATAAGGTCAAAATTTAATTCTCTACAATTTGAAACCAAAAGTATTTGTATTGAATAAATAGTTAACAAAATATAAGCGAAAGGAGTCGTGACGTCACAACGCGCCTCTTTTCCCACTTTTCAGTTTTTTTTTACAACGCCGCAATTTTCTGCTCTTCTATTTGATCAAATTTTATGAAAATTTCAGGAAAGTATCGATTCATTACAACCAACAAATCGCTGTTTTTGATTTTTTCAAATTTTGATTTCAATCTATTTTAGAGCGATTCAGTTTCGTGACGTCACAACGCACGATTTTTTTAAAGCAGGGTTTTGCAAAGCGTTGTGACGTCACGAAATTTTATGATAAGCTACATGAAATAAATCAAAGTATTATCTTAAAATGCATGTTTGATTTACTTAAAATGCTAAAAACTTAATAAATAATGTGATTTGGTGATGAAATCGATCCATTTATTCCCAAAAGTTAAAAGGAAATAAATCTCAAAGGCCCATATAAGCAGATAAGGTTTGCAACACTGCTCACATCAATTTTATTCGAAGTTTTTTTGTGCGATCATATGAATATTATTTAGGACAAAACTAAAACTAGGAAATATTTATTCGTAAAAGCGTTGAAATGTGTTTCTGAATCTTTTTAATCTTTAATTGCGAAGGACAGGGAAAAATAAATGATAATTTCAAAGCCTTCGATCTTTTCAAAGATAGTTAATCGACACTAGAGTGCCTAAATCAGCCATCTAATGAAAATCTTATAAATTGCAAGCTCAAATAAATCCTAGGCCTAACACAAAGTCCAGTGCCAAATTTGGGGATTGGCCCACGGAAATAGAGGGCAAAATGAGCCTAAAATTTGTATGGAATTATGAGAAATTGGGTTTGGAAGGACATTGAAACCAAGTTATGCACCAATTTCTAAAGTCCCTTTCGGCTGGTTTCTTTTAATTATAGTCATTCACAAAATTTTCATTATGACAAATAGTTTATCTGAAGATCCCATTTCAACAATGGTTTAGTTAAAAAGGTTTTTGAGTTTCAAAAATTAGCTTCTGATGGGACAAATACAAAAAATACCTGAACGATCGTTAATCGACGCTAATTTTGAACGTTATAGCTGTTTTATGATCACTCTAATCGAAACGCGTTCCTCAGATGAAATATTGTTATAATCAAAGCTTTAAAATACTAAAATGAAAAGAAAAATTGGTTGATAAAGACCTAAATTATTGACAAAAAACGGTTTTTTTTTATCATACCGAACAAAATCTACATAATTCCAAACAAACTTCAGGTGCGTTGCGCAACCCCTTCCCTTAGAATAATCTGACCCAAATTTTGCATGAGACTTTGTGCTATTACATATTTGAATTTATTTAATTTTGTAATTCACGGGGTTTGATTTGGATTTTCTAGTGACATTCTTTGAGGTGGAAATTTCAATAAGGGCAGTTTTCTATTAAAATAATTTATTTAATTTTATTAATGAATTTTTTATGAAAATCTTATGAATTTTTCAATAAAAAAAAGTTAATCTGTTAAGTTTACCATGTTAAAAGATTTTTTGAATCTCATTACATTTATTTCATGGAACTTATTTTGTTTGAACATAATGCCAGAAAGAAATAGAAGCTACTAGCGGTGTTTTTCATTCTAACATAGATATATGAAGAACTTGATCTATTACAAGATTTTTATTCAAATCACAGATAACTACCTGATTTATGATTCACAAATATTCTTTTACAAAATCGATGAGGATTTCATTTGTTTAATAGTTTGTTTATTCTTGAATCAAGCGTTTTTAAGCGCTGTTTTATATGTTTTATTAGAAATGTTTAAAAACAACTAAGTTAATGAAAAAAGAAATTAGTTTCTTCAAAAACTTGATAATAGAACTCGTTTATTGAAGCACATTGTTGTGTTGAACTTGAATTGAAGAAATAGTATCATAGTGTTGAAGTAAAAAGTCTTGAACGTTTTCGAAAAAATGTAAATAAATTTTCGAGACGTCACAACGCATTCTTTACCCAGGTGTAACTCGAAACCTGCTAAACCGATTTTCAATCTAAAAATTGCATTAAATTCCACTCAAAAAGTTTGAAGAGACCTCCAATTTTTGACAATATGTGAAATTTCAGTAAATCATAAATTTAAAAACAGTAGAATTTTCGTGACGTCACAACGCTTAAAAATAGATACCTTTATCAACGATTCTAGAGCGTAAACTTGCAGTAACTGTAATTAATCTTATATCATGCTTAAAAGATGGCTTTTCTACCATCATTTTGCAGTAATTTTTTTTGACATAGCTGAATTTTTGACAAAGTTATGTTATAAGTAAAGAATATTTGCAAAAATCAATTTAATTTCATACTAAAATTTTTAAATTTCAACGTTAACACACTCAATTCTAAAAAAAGGTAGCTGAAAATCTTTTAATGGAAAATGACACTCAAGAAATAACCTTTCTAACGCTATCAAAAGTAAAAGAAAACATGTTATGAAATTTTTTATAAAGATGAATCTGAAGAATGACTGTGTTAAAGGGTAAATCTGGAGTCGAGTAATGATTTTTACATGAACATAGGGTTTAGATTTTTTTTTTAAAGAAAATTGTTAAATCGCAATCTAACATCATTGAGAACACATTTTTCAAATGCTCGATTTTTTTTACAAAGATATTGAATTTAATAGAACATCTTATTTACAGCTTCCACAGATTGAATCGTTCTATCATTTTTTTATAATAATGTTCCCTATTCCCCCTTTCGCTGCACTCCATCAAATCCATATTCGACCGTTTTTCGAATTCAATACGTGTTTTCCATCTGTGGATTCATCGATAATTGGATTTATTTATGCCCGCCGCTACCTGCCCTAAGTTATCATTTTCGGTATCTCTAGAACTCAGTTAGTTGAAAATCACAATCTGAAAAAAAAGTACGCATATATAATCGAATCACAGTTTTCGAATTATTTATTGACATTTTGTTCTGTTTTCTTTTTTCTCTTTCTCTTCTCTGCGCTGCTTTGTGCATTCTGGATTCTGTGTTTCGTTCGACCTAACAAATAAACAAAAACTAACGACCAAACTTAACAATACGAAACAATAATAACAAACACAAACACTCGCAAACGAACAACATCTCACTAACACACATGTGACACCGTGTGTACTTTAAAATTCCTTGATTGTGTCCCTTGCGTGTCTTTGTGATCGTTCCTCATCACTTCCACACCTCATCAAACAATAACAAACATTCAAATTATCACAATCAATCGTTTGAATGTGTGTGTGTCGTTTCGACCATTTTTCGTTGCTGTGGCATGCTGCTGCCGTTTTAAATGTCATTTCGGACAACATCGGGTAACATCCAAACACATCCATCCGACAAAACGAATCGAAACAATTGAAAAACGAAAACAAACAATCTACCAACAACTCGAAACCATCAAACGAAACGAATTCAGCACACAAACAGCAACAGCAACAGACACAGGAAACGCGGAAAAAAGGGAAACTGAAAGATATATTTTCATCAGATTTCATGGGTATTTGGCCGTTAACATATTTTCTCCTCAATTTGTTGATTTGTTAATCGTTTTTGCTATGTTGAAACTTTGTTTTGTTGTTGCTAGAGAGCGTATTGATTGCGAAAAAATAACGAAAATCACATAATATCGGCATCATATTTGTGCAATTTTCTCCCGTTTAGCTTACTATTTGTTGACCCTTTTTGTTGGTGTTGTTTTTCTCCTATTCCTTCCCTCGTTCGCTGCTCTCTCACTTTTTTGCTGAAGTACATTTTGGCGTTCCTATTCTCTCTTTAAGTGCTACTAGTAGCGCCGCCATTGCCGTTGTGTCCCCTTAACTATGGCTATACTCTTTCCATCAACCTCTTTAGCAGTGTTTTCGTCATTGTTGTCTTACATTTTTCCTCTCTCTCTTTTCACCAGACTCTTTATTCATAATACCATTTCATTGAAACAATTGGCAGAGCTTGGTTCCCTGTTCTTTGTTGTTATCGTTGTTCTAGGTCCAGCTTTAGTTTACCGTTTATTATTGTTACCAAAATTGGTAGTAAGTGTTATCCTAGTTTTAGAGTAGAGAATTTTTTCATCGCCCTATTATATTATACTTGACCGAATTTCTTTTCAGGGATAGCTACTAAAAAGTTCAATTTTATTTATTTTACTGTTTTGCCTTCTTTTATTTATGTTTTTTAGGAGTGTTTTCCAAAAAATCATTCATATTTCAGCTATGTTTTATTGTTTTCAATTGGATTATTGGAAATTTATCTTGAATCAAAAGGTGACTGCTAAAGAGATCTTTTTGCTGTACATTGTGATTTTTTTTTCAAAATATCTGCCCACTAGAGCAGTCGAAATATTTTGGCACGATTTGGCCACCGTATTTTGTTTATTTTACAGGCTGGCAATTTTTTTCCTTGTAGAAATTAGTCTGCCAGGTGAACCAGTCAGAAAAAATTATTTTTTTTTATCACTTTCGCTATTGATATTTTCGGATTGAGGTTGAAAAAACCTCTCACATTCCTTAACTTAATGGAATCAATCATCTTCTCTTTTATTCAAATTTTAGCTTACTATTGGATCTTCTAGGACTTCTGAAACGATTTATCATGCAAACATCGGTCGAATAGTTGAATTTTAGCTGTTTTTGGGTCTCCCACTGGGACTTTTCTGGATTTTTCTCGAGCCTGCCCAAAAAAATTTGTCAATGAACTTCATTATTGGACGCTTTCTCAAAAACCACTTGATAGATTGTAACCAAATTTTATACACGTACACATTAACTACATTACTAAGTAGTTTCACTGAAAATTTCGTAAATTTCCTTACTTGCATTCAAAAGTTATTCACAAAACAAAGTGTTGTATTTTTCTTTTTCGAATATACTTCTTAATCGAAAAAGCACATTTTTAGCTCTGACTTTTATGTAAATACGGTTTTCGAAAGGATGTCATTAGAACGTCAAAGCCGCGATGATGATACAAGTGATGTGGCGCTAAAACATGGACATGGCTCACAGTGTATCATCTTTAACGATCCTGTCAAAGCCTTGTGGAAGTGTTTAGAGTGCTTTTCTTTCCAACAAATACCCAAAAAATCCCAAACCAAACAGGTCGCTAACTTTCACGGCAAATCAACACGAAGTTGGCATGACCCTCACAGAATTCAATGAAACTTTGTGGGCATTAACATTCCCTAGTGAAGCAACTTGGCGTACTAAGTTTTCCCAAAAACTGTCTAGATCATTTGAAAAGAGCCAAACATTTCAGGCACAAATTTATTAACATTTTAGCTCGAAAATGACAATTCCTCAAATATTTTAGAAAAAATATTGATTTTTTAAATCCTACACTGAGAAAAATGCATTTCAAAAACTGAAACTCAATTTCCGAAAAATGGCATCTCAGAATCTGATGAAATTTTTTTAAAGCTGGGTAATAATAAGGCCTACAAGTCGAAGCATTTTTTGAATTAAAGGTTTCCAATCTACACTGAAAAAATAAATAACATGATATAAAAGAAAAATCATGAAAAAGTTTATGTTAGATAAACCTTTTTTCCCTTCAAAATGCAAGTTGCAATTTATGAACGACTAGTAGGCCTTATTATTACCCTTGATAGAAAAAAAATCATCAAATTCTGAGATGGCACTTTTCGGGAAATTGGGTTTTAGTTTTTTAAATGCATTTTTCTCAATTCAGGATTTTTAAATATTTTTGTCAAAATTTTTTTCTAGAAATTCAATTATTTTTATAAAACTCTGCCTTAGACCACATTTATGAAGGAATTATAATTTTAGAGCCAAAAATGTTCATAAAAAATTGACTTGAAAAGTTTGGCCCTTTTCAAATGTTAGTCAAAACTTCTTTTTTTTCTGGAAAACTAAGTATGCCAAGCAAGGATGCCAGGTGGTTTTGAAAAAAAATCAGGATAACATGAAGAAAAAATCAGGATTTTTCAGGATACCACAGATCCTGCTTAAGTTGCATAAATATAGGCGAAAATACTGAAACTGTAGACACCTTAATTTATGCAATGAGGCGAGCAGATTCTTGGTTGATCGGCAGTTTATATGGAAAAAACACCATTTCTATATCATCTGAGACGAACATTACTATCGGTTTTATTGTTCAAATAATGTTAAATTTTCATATCTTAGTCCATGAGTTGACATATAATTTCCAAGAAAACGTAAATATTCTATTCAAGACCTCACAGAATTTTATAGAACCGTTTTCATCAGATTAAACTAAGGTTGCCGTATTACCCGATTTTATCCGGATTTGCCCGGATATTTGATACAATATTTTGGAACAGTCCGGCTTGGCCCGGTTGCTCGGATTACATTGGAAAAAACGCTTAGATTTTGCCCTAAAGCCTAAAATACAATACGATGTGATTTTAACAAAATTTGTCCGGATATTTGATCGGATTTAGTCAATTTTGAAATCAAATGCCCGGATTTTGTCAGGTTTTTTTTTCATAAAATTTCCTGGATTTTTCCGGTCCGAAGACGAGGTGAAAAAAAATCGGTTAACAAACAAATCTTGGGCTTGACTTTTCCCTTACTTCATTAAAACGATTCCTTATCAATTTTTTAAAAAAATTCAATTTAAAGATATATATGCTGCTAAACGGTTATACTTCTCTTATTTTTTTATCGAACAAATTTTGCGAAAATGTGTCGTTGAAATTTCTTCTGCAATCTGAGAATATTTTTTTAAAATTTCGTTAGACATTTAAAAAAAGCTAAAGTACTTGTAATAATTTTATACTGGTCATTAGGATGTAATACACGTATGGGAAAAATTTCATGATCGAATTTCGAAAACCAAGCATATACATTTTGTAAATCAGTGAAAAATTTAGCTCAATCGGATTTGATTTAGGGGTGCTTCAAAGCGCTCCAAGTCTCGTGTTTTGACCCTGAAAAATCATCAATGAAGGGACTGCAGGTAAGATTGCCGAAATTTTTGCGCCTTCATCCGGCAATTCTATCTAAAAAACTGGCAAAATCCGTGAAATATTCGGGCATATTCGATCAATATCCACTGAACACGCCTCAAAAAAAAAATCAAGCTTGAAACTTTTGGCTTCCAAAAACCAGTTCATAATCATTTTTATAAAATTTCCCGAAAAAAATTTCCATTTTGGATTCAAATATAAAAAACAATAATAGCTCAATTTGAGTTTTCTGTTTGATTTTGCAAATAACGTGAATAAATCCGGGCATTTTTCAACAAAATGTGGGCGACCGAGCCGGACCGAATTTCGTATCAAATATCCGGGCAAGTCCAGGTAATACCAGGCAATCTGGCAACCTTAACACAGTAAGAACTACGAAAAAATCTAAGCCCGGAAAAACCAAAATTCGACATACTGTATCTCAAAAACCAATGGACCGTATTCTATGAATTTAGTATCTTTGAGTTACCGAAAATATTGTGTTCAATTTTTTAGAACATAGTTCCATTGTTAAATTTATAACATTTCGGTATCAATTTTAGTAAAATGGGAATGCCTCGATATCGCTGTTTCAAGAAAACGCGTTTAAATTTTGACAGCTCGAACTGCAAAAATAATTTTTTTTTCTCCAAGTGAGTAGGTTTTCAAAATGTAGGTCTTCGAACGTAATTTTTCACCCAGCTGATAACTCGATTTGTTTACATTTGGCGCAAACTCCCTTTGGAAAAATCGATACCGATTTGAGTTTTGCATCGAAGTGCAGCTCACTCAGAGGTGCCAGGTGTCCTGATTTTTCAGGATTTGTTCTGATTTTCGAAAGACCGTCCTGATTTTTCAGAAACGCTTGAATTGTCCTGATTTTTTGAAAAATGGTGTAACGTTTCCTCGTTTGTGCAGAGTTTCAAAAAATTTCTAAGTTATAACTAAAATTATATGATGGCGTTTTCCGAAATAAACTGCAAGCCAGTAAAAGCTCTACTCGCTTCAGTTGCATAGTTTGAGGCGTGTTCAGTATTTGTATTTCCCTTTAATTTATGCAATCTCAACAGAGCTGCATTTTATTTCCATCAATAGAGGTGTTCTAAATTTGAATTTTTTCATCTCAGTGTCCTGATTTTTGACAAAACCACCTGGCACCTCTGCTCGCTCGCCGCGAGCATAAAATCAAGATATCTCGTATTTGGTCCGCAATGTGTAAACTAAAGTAAATCGGAAAAATCGAGATTTCAATTTTGATGCCAAATGACTTAGGAATGCGTGGCCCAAAATCGACTTTCTGATAATTTGTTTGTTTTTGTGCATTCAATAATACATATGATAAATTCAACTATATTTGTATGATTTATTTTATACATTCAACAATAAATATAATAGATTCAACTATAATCGTATGATTCAACAATAAGTAAAGTACATTCAATTATTAGGGTATAGTTGATCTTACTATAGATATGATAGATTAAATTATATTTTTATGATTGATTTCATGAGGCCAACTATATATATTGTAAATTCGCCTTGTATGTTTAACGCCACTGCATTATTTTTACAACAAGTTTTAAACTTATTAAATCACATTTCCACTTTCTCACATTTTTAGTTGTTTTGGTAGCAATCAAGCAATACGAAGAGGATCATGTCAGCTGCTTGAAGATGGCCATTGTTTGGTTCTGCCTGAGTGATTTTTTGTTACCGTCATGATCCTGAAATTCGGAAGTTACAATCAACAATCACTCCTAAGCTATCGAAGCTTTTTCTTACCTTTAGTCTTCTATTGCTGGCCTTGCCCAAAAAATTGTGTTTTCCGTTCTGCTGATTCCATGCCGGAAATCTATTATATTGATTGCAGGAGGTCAATCAGCAGTTTGTAGTTGAATCTATCATATTTATAGTTTAATCAATTATACCAATATAGTTGAATTTGTTATATTTATGATTGATTGAAAAAGGTTAATCAAGAGCTTGTAGTTTATAGTTGTATCAATCATGCCAATATAGTTGAATCTATATCATATTTATAGTTGATTACATAAGGTCATCCAGCAGTATATAGTTCAATCTATTTTATTTATAATTGCATGAGAAAAAATCAACTACATTTTGATGATTTATATAATTGGCTGAAATATTTGGAACAACTTTCGTCTTTTTTCTGTGATGTCTGAAAGTCAAACTAGACCTAATGAGGTGCATTTCTTCGAGTTTTGAGGTGGTTTATATCGTTGGGCTCATCATGAACGTTGTTCTCGACATACTCGTCCATGATTTTTTTTGTTATCGTAATACTTCAGGATTCTGAATCCGGTTGAAATAGAACGGAAAACGTTGCCCAATTTTACCGCCACTTTGAAACCGATTCAGTTTTTTGAGTCGTAGATCTGGTGCACCCATAGAAGAGGTTGCAAAAATCCAATGCCTATTTAGCAAATTTCTGTGCCGAAGATGGGCTGAAAAGTGTACTGTACCAAAGTGATATGATTGGAAAAGCACTACTGGCATTAAGACTCGAGCTCCCAACCAAATTGATGCATGACCACTACATGCAACGAAACAAGAAAAAAAATTATTGAAAAATATCCTTTTGAAAAATTCAGCAAAAAAGAAATAGTGACTCACTGCAACATTTTATCGCAGCTTGCCAGTCCGGTATCTTACCCAGTGCACCATCTGAGCCGGTTATCAAACGAAAGTTTATTGTCATAGTACTTCTGTCACCACCGCTTCTTAACACTAGAAAGACCGCACCAGTCAAAATGACTGGTTGGACACTTTGTTTGTTGAATATCTTTCAAATACTTCGCTTTAAAAATTCGCCAAAAATACGACTTTTCATGAATTTTGAATCTCTACAAAACTGTGTATTTTTTACTCCACTAGCTTTTTTAATAAGCGAGAAAAATTTCGCCATGGACACTCGGACCGTGACCAGTCAAAATGACTGGTAAAATTCACAACCCTATAACTCAAACAAAATAATTTTTTTTCGCTTGCTTTTGGTTTCATTTGCAATCTACATTCAAGACAATGAGCCCTAGTTGATTTATGGTGGGTAGAAGTGTGTCATTTGTTATGAAATTATTGATTTTCGATACAAAGTCATGAAAATTTGTAGAAAAAGTTCTCGGATTGGCCGCTGTGTGGCGCTTCAAGCACTCGACTCCCAATTTTTTTGGTCTGTTTTGTTGCCCAACTTTAATCGAACTTTCTGTCAAAATTTGGCGAAATTTCATCAACATTTGTAAAAGTTATGTTAGATTTAATACATGTACATTCGAGTAATCGAGTAGTTTTAGGTGATAAATATGTTTTATACTAAACCAGAATGAGTAAAATAATTATGAATTGTGTGCTCATTTATTCAAATTTGAAGACAACAGCTATGAAACTGAATAATTTAAATGATGGAATATTTTTTATATGTTGGTTATCCACCATGGGTGCACGGATTCACCGCAGTTTCTGCCCAAGTATGTATTCACATGCATTCTTAGATTATTAGGTTCGACAAATTTCCAATGCAAGTTCACTAACAGGTATTCTGGCACCCGTGTATATACCTGGCCAGTTGGCAACTGATTGAACATTTTTATTATAAGAGGAAAAACATCTTACCTGTCGGCAACTTATGGGGTTTGAACCCAAGAATTTTCTTGCCGATACCAAGAATCGAACCCAGTACGCCTGGCATACCTAGACCAGACTCGCACAAGCCTATCTGATACACCACAATGGTGCTAAAATATTTCAACATGGGTGCACAGAAAGGCTGTAAATTCGCCGTTGTCAATTATATAGAAATAAATTGTTTTCAACTTGCTTCAGAACACAAAATATTTTTGAGTTAAATAGATATGATAGGTATTTAAAATGCAATATTGGTCAATCGAAAAACTTTTCAACGTGTTCATTTGACAATGTTGATTCATTATTATTATTTCCACTGTTTTCCGTCACACGACATAACTTGATGCATATAATTCTCAAAATTCACTCGGTCCATGGTAACCGATTTCTAATTTCTTGGATGTTGATCAGATCTTATCAGATAAATATACGGTTGCAAAAACCCTTTTTATAGTAATAAATAAATAAATTTATTATTTCAAGATATTTTTGAAATATTTCTTTTCCAGGAATGAAAAAAACGGAACTTAAAATTCGTTTTTTAAATGTTAATATCTCAACATGAAAGACATGGTTTCGACTTTGGTTTAGTTAAGATTTGTAAAAATGCTTTTTCAAAATTTCCAAAAAGTCCAATATTTGATTAAAACGCGGTGAATCCGTGCACCCATAGTGAAAACCCATGTCTTTAACACAGTTTTCATTTGAATCTATAAAAGTCTTTATTCATTACCTTTAGCATGCAAAAAAATTGATTTTGGATAAATGGCGGTGAATCCGTGCACCCATGGTAAATTGCTCTACTTCTAGATAAAATATGCTTCAAAACCTACAATATCAGGTATAATTTATAGGAAACGTGTTGAAAAATTTCAGAGTGATGAATGCTAGAAAATATCTAATAAAACAAAACTGAAGTGAAACCGTGCACCCATGGTCAATACCCATAGCCATCTAACATGATTTTATAATTAGATTGATAATGTGTTTTAATTTTTTGATAATTAATTGAAATATTCTTGTTATGACATACACTCATTCGTCAACTATGCCAAAGTGAGGTGATTCCGTGCACCCATGGTGAAAAAATATTTCCATTTTATAACAAAAATGTTTTCGAATTAATAACAAAATAATGTCAAAAGAAAAAAGTGAAAAATATTGTGATATAAAGAATTTCCCCTTTACCAGTCATTTTGACTGGTCACGGTCCGAATAGGTATATTCAATTTGCCGGTCCTTCTAGTGTTAATTCCGGTCAAGGAAGTTCATTATCGGAGTAGAGTCTGATTTGTGGGTGTAGAGAGCCTGAAATTATTGTCCAGGTTTTGAAAACCGGATCCAGATTTTCGACAAAGGAATTTCGGAAAACAGGATTTGGGTTCTTTTGTAGTGTTCATGTCGAATTGATCTGATAATATGCTTGAACATCATCAGTTGGACAGGTTTATGAGTGAAATCATTGTCTAATCGGGTCACCGGTCTTGTGTTATCAGTAAAAATGTTTTGTCATTGGCAATGAAATTAATTTACCCATATGCTTCACGAACCGGAAGTCTCCTATAATAACATTATCGTCCGACGTTCTTGGTCAACACAATATCGTGTCCCAAGCAGCAACAACACAACTGGCTGACATTTCATCATAATTTCTTATTTGTTGATTGAAGTCTTTGGGTACGATAATATGTACAGTACAATCTGCCGATGGTACTCATCCCGTTCCTTGCGGTGCTTTATCGTTGATTTAGTCTTAAATCAATTTTCTCTGTAAGAATTCTGATCGACTTCCATTGCGTAACACAATTACGCCTTCCGGCGGGAAAATGCGGACAGTGTTTTTCTCCGTTTTTATCCTGCCTTCTGGGGTCCCCCCGGTCGGTGAAGTTTTCTTTGATCCAGATGTCAAATCAATTATTTTTCCCATATTAATTTTAATAATTGAATTTTGTTTTGAGACGTTGAACCTTCAACGGCTAATCGATACAAAGTTGGATCCATCATACTACAGGATCCATATAAAAAATTTAGAAAATATTCTATTAACTGTTTTAATGTAGTTTTTTACCATTATTTATTTTAATCCTTTCTGGTTTTTTAGTTTAACGTTGTTGATGTTCAATGTTTCTTAGTCGAAAAGGTTGATTTTTTAGTTGAATTCGATCCTCTCTTAGTTGAATTGAGTTCCCAAATTTTGTACCTTAGTTTCTGTTGCTATTCGCCCGTCGTATTCAATAAAAAAACAACTTCATTGCTCGGTAGTATATGAGAGCTCATATTCTGTTGTTAGGTTCATAGTTGCTTGCATTGTGACGTTTAATCATTGCTCAAAATGTTTTTATTTTTTTCCTAAAAAAACTAAACGCTCCTTCTTTTCTTTCCAGGTATGTGTATTCTTGTTTGTTTAGCCGAATTTTGTAGTGTATCACTGCAGCACTAACCTCTTGATGAGATAAGATCATTTGTCAGGGTGTATTGGTAAGTTAAAAACTACAATCATTAAATATGTTAATTTTTTCGTTGAATTTATGTGAAAATTGTGTAAAAATGTCTTTTTGAAAGTAGAATCATGAGTTATTATATTATTGTTCAAATTAAATTGTGTTTCTAGCGTTCCAGAATCTGAACGTTATCTATAGATATAGATTTGAGGACTTCCAATTATTTTTCTTAAAATACTGATCAAGAAATCTCGATCCGGCTTCATCAGCCGACCTTGAAGCGTGCTGGATTCCACATCCAACAAACGACACAGCACCCATCCAAATTCCGTTTGTTTACATATTTAGGGTTGCTTGCTATTGACGGAGGACGAGAATAGAGTTTTATAAATGGAAACCATTGCGAGATTTCGTCGGCTATAAACGAACCCAA
This sequence comes from Uranotaenia lowii, assembly GCF_029784155.1. Lineage (NCBI taxonomy): Eukaryota > Metazoa > Arthropoda > Insecta > Diptera > Culicidae > Uranotaenia > Uranotaenia lowii. The sequence goes on from NC_073693.1 coordinate 346,180,360, forward strand.
AATAGACTTCCAAAAAAGAAACCCGTTTCGATCCGATCCGATCATCATCATCAATCGTCGAGAAGTCGATCCCGTGCCAAAGTCAAGTGTATGGCGGTGTGCTTTGCATGACAAACATTTGAAAAGGGGAAAAAATTGTGATTGTGATCGAGGAAGTGTGAAGTTGCGAGTTTTTTTTTCTTACGTAAACGAGTTTTTTCTGCTGATTTTGTTGGACTCAGTTTGATATGTACAATTATGGGTATAGGTTTAACTTTTCGGAAGAGACGGTCGATCAATCCAAGACTCTCATGCGTTAGCGCCTAAAGTAAACAAAAATTGTGACGACTGTTTTTTTTTCGGGGAAGGGGAAGGCTAATGGAGAACCACTCGAATTTGAGTGGAAATCGAGAAGGCGCGCTGCTGAAAGCTTCCGCTGCTGATATCAAATCTCGACGCGTGAAAACAAACTTTCCGAAGTGTATCAGTATAACATCATCATCGGCATCGGCGCGGCATCATCATCATATCGTGGGTGGCAAAGTTATACATTGCATAGAAAACAGAGCCAGAAGAAGGAAAAAAAATACAAACCAAAATTGGCAGTACTTGACAGCAGAACATTACCGATAGGGAGATAGATAGAAATCGTATACCCATGTACGCGTCAAAGACAAACAGAAACTCATTGCCGCTCACGTGTTCCCAGAATTTGCAACTGGAACGCAGCAGAGAGATGAATTAGTTATTCGAAACCGAATGCCGCACGATGCGGATTAAGTTAGTCGTTTGAGTTTTAGACGGAAATTTTGCTCTTCCAAGGCCCACAATCTGAAATACTTTATGTTGATTTGGAATGAGATTATAAGATGGGGTGATTTATAAATAATGCAATATTTTCTATAATAACGTAACTTCCCATGTTCGTGTTGAATTTGAATTATAAATGTGCATCGCGAGGAAATCCGAACGGGGGAATCTCTATCTCTTATCTCTACTAATATCACTTGGTAAAGTTCTAAAAATTTTAAATTTTTGAGTTACCTTTTCAAAATGTGGTGTTTGATTTTGTAGAAATATATCCTGACCAATCTAGGGAAAAAGGTCAGGGCTCCAGCGATTTGATTTAGCTTTTATCTAAAATGTTAAAAAAAGGTAATCAAAAATGGAAAACCTCTGTACGTTTTTGGCAGAATTCCAAATTTCTGTAATGAATTTGCTTAATTCCTCATCGGAATATACCAAGATTTTTGAGCACGGTCTTCACACGGCTTTTTACGCGGCCTTTCTTCACATCTTTTTCGAAATAAGAACGGTACACAGTTTTTGCAAAAAAAAACTGAGGGATCTTTTTTGTCTTTTTCAATGAAAATCACTCAGAAATTTTGGATGTTGTGAGAAGTTTAGCTCTGGGACTTGAAAGGTGATACAGACCCCGTTCGTTTTTGGCAACATGCCCGAACATTTTGTGTTGCCAAAATCGAACGGTTTTTTTTCTGAATTTTTTTCTCTTATTTTTACAAAATAACTTTTTTTATTATCATTAATGTTATTTTAAGTCAATTTCCGATCATTTTTAGAATTTCGTTCGATTTGGCATATGTGCCAAAATTGGATGTTGCCGAAATCGAATGCTGCCAAAAACGAACGGGGTCTGTATATGAAACCTCAGACCTGATATCTGATATCTGAGACCTGAGACATGAGACATGAAACATGAAAAATAGAGCCTTCGACCTAAGACATTAGCGATAAAAATGGGACTTAAGTCATGAGACCATATCTCATCTCACTTTTCACGTTTTCCGTTTCACTTCTCTTCTGTCATTTCTCCATCTCTCGTCTCCCCCTCTCTTCTCACGTCTCATCTCTCACTCTTCACGCCTCATTCATGTATCACTTTCACACTTTACGCATCTCACGTCTTTTTTCCCAGGTCTGATTTCTCACTTCTCACGCGTCTTTCTTTTCATTCAACACATCTCACTCTTCACGTTTCACGTACCTTTTTCGATTCTCACTTCTTATTTTCACATCTCATGTCACATTAGTCATGTCTCAGATCCAATGTACCATTTCTCAAGGCTCGCAGGTCTCCAGTCATATATTTATGGAGCGATGTCTCATACCTAAGTTCTCATGTCTCAGATTTCATGTTTCAGGTCTTAGATCTGGAATCTCAGGTCTCTTGTATGAGGTATACACAGGGTGACAGTGAAGTTCTCATACTTTTTTAAAAATGCTTCAAAACCGTAAGCCTGCTTAGTAATTTATCAAATCTAACCTCCTGAATACCCGATCAGGATCGAAAAACCAAATTATATCAAGATAAGATTTTTATTTTTTTTCTATCAAAATTAGTTATAATTCAGTATTCGTAGGATGTTAAAATATCTCAAATTATATAAAAAAAATCTATACGATCATAGTCTAATTATATCAGTTTTTGATACTTTTATAACAATATTATGTCTCAATCAGATACAGTTTGATATAGAGCAGAACCAAAACTTACAAAAAAATTACCCATCAAGATATGAATGCTTTGAGCATGATTTCTAGTGGAATGTCAATAACCCGCGATATTCGCTAGAAGCATGCTCCATTTTCGGTTTCCCAAATAAAAATTTAATTTTGTGAATCTGTTGAGCGAAACTCATTGTAGCCTGGTTTGGGACGTTGACTTCCCGATCTGATAAGAAAAACAAAATTAAATCTGATATTTAAGAAAAGCCAAAAATATTTCGATATTCAAAATGAGGTATAATTTAGTACTCGTAAGATGTTAAAATATCTCAAATTATATAAAAAAGTCTATGCAAGCATAACTAAATTACATCATCACCCCTTGATAACATTATATCAAGACTATATCTCAATCAAATAGGATCGAGACCACCAAAAATGAAAAATTTGAGTGTTGAATGCAAGCTTTTGTGCAATGTTTGTCTTATATGTATTAACTTGTATGTAATGTTGGACTACCTCCTGACTTGTACTCAAACTTTCATGCATTGTTTCCAACTTGAACAATTCTTGAAAAATATGGGTACCAAGCCGGGAGGTTCAAACCTCGACCAGCAGGTTGGGAGGCGCACACGCTGCCACAGAACCATGCCTGGTGCATTGGAATGAGAGCATCAAACTTCCAATAAAAATTATCGAAGCATTTGCTTGCCCGGCAGGAAAAACAACTGATTATATCAAAAGAGATTTAATCATTTTTTTTAAACGACCGAAACAAAGATTTTGATATCAAAGCTACATATATCTGAATAAGTTAATAATATTCCTGTTGGGTAAGTACCTTGCTTCGATATCCGGTGATTGGAGTGGACTGTATGGTGTCGGACGCCTTGCCTGGGTGACCAATGTTGGGTGTGGGCTACGCCTTGGTTCCTTGGGGTTGAATCCGTTGTAGGATGGATTGGATGTTGTAGGCCACGTTCTCAACTTCCTACTAATTTCGTACTGGACGTTCCGGACGCACAATAACAAGACGGAGATTTAAACAAAACGCGACGCTAATGACAATACATTTATTCGACTTAACTACATCATATATTTAACTAACATAAAACATTCTTAAAAGGTACAAAATTTGGGTGGCTTGATTGCTTGGTGCTTTCTTATTCAGTACTGGAGGGCCAGCTCAAATTAAACTATTGAGCAGGCCGGGTTGATCCGATCGCCGTCGGATTAGGGTGTTATTGGGGTGGTTTCCCGGGGGTAGGGGGTGGTATTGTTGTTGCCATCGGTTGCTGCTGTGGTGGTAATGCCTGGTGTTGGTTCTCTCGCTGCCCGTCTCTCGTATCCCATCGCTCGGTGACCATCTCTCGCCATGTTGTTGCCCATCTCTCGGTGTCGATCGTGTACGCTCTTCTCTCTCATGCCTTCATCATCGTCTTGACCATCGGGGGTACGCAGATGTATTTTAGGGTACCAGTTGTAATATACATCCTCGCCCGCGCTGAAATTGCCGCAATTTCTGAAATGAAATAAGAAAATCCCATCCGAACACACTGGACGACGTCTCCGAGCTCCTCTAATTGACCGAACTGTTTTGTTCATCGCTGTTGACTGGTTGACAATCTGATGGTAACAGGCAAAGTTTTTCAACAGCTCTCTTCAAAATTCCATTCGATGTTAAGAGCGTCGCAACTCTTACTATTCCGTCTTCTCCAGGGTGTAGCTGTTGGATACGCCCTAATCGCCAACGCATCGGTGGGGTATTTTCATCCTTTATCACGACGAGTTGACCAACCGAGATCTGTACTGGAGGCTTCCATCGTTTGTATCTTCCTTGGAGCTGGGATAGATACTCCTTCTGCCAACGTTTCCAGAAGAATTGTATTTTTTGTTGTATTATTTGATACTGTTTGAGCCTTCCCGTAGATAATTCGGTTAAGTCCACTACTGGTAGCTGCTGCAACGACCTCCCAGTTAAAAAATGTCCGGGGGTCAGTGGTTCAAGATCGTTGGGGTCCTCTGACATCGGAGTTATTGGCCTAGAGTTTAGGCAAGCCTCAATTTGAATAAGAAGGGTGTTGAATTCTTCAAAGGATAAAGCGTTTTGTCCTAACACCTTAAGCAGATGCTGTTTGGCGGATTTAACTGCTGCTTCCCACAGGCCTCCAAAATGGGGAGCAGCTGGGGGATTAAAATGCCATTGTATGCCCCTTTCCGAGCATTCCTTGGAAACTTGTTGATTGTGGGTTTTGCTGCGCAGATTTGTGAACAATTCCTGTAGTTGGTTGCGGGCACCTACAAAATTTGTGCCGTTATCTGAGTAAATGTCGCTTGGAATTGCACGCCGTCCTATAAACCTTCGTAACGCCTGTAGAAATTTCTCCGTTGATAAATCGGAAACTAATTCCAAGTGTATCGCCTTTGTCACCAAACAGATAAACAGGGAAACGTATGCCTTGACTGCTACTCGGCGTGGTCCAGGCCGAATATATACAGGGCCGAAGTAGTCTACTCCGGTTCTGGAAAAGGGTGGAGAAATTGTGACGCGTGCAACAGGAAGTTCTCCCATAAATTGCTCCATAGATTTCGGTTTCATTCTAAAACAACGTAGGCACTGCTGAACTGTTTGACGGGCATAATTCCGTCCTCCTAGTGGCCAATATTTGAGTCTTATGGAGCTAAGAAGTAGTTGTGGGGCTGCATGTAGAAGTCGCTTGTGGAACGCTTCAAATAGAAGTTTGGTGAATGGATGTCGTGACGGGAGGACAATAGGGTGCCTTGTGTCTTCGGTAACTTGAGCATACTTTAACCTGCCGCCCAATCGTATTAAGTTATCGGATCCTAAGAATGGATTGAAAAACCTCATCGGAGAATTGCGTGAAACGGGTTCACCGTTGGTTAATTGTTTCCACTCTTCCTTAAATGCTTCTCTCTGGATTTCCCGTATAATAACATATTCGGCTTCTCTTAACTCTTTAGTAGAAAGAACACCTGATGAGCTTGGCTCTAACCTCCGTAACATCCCTTTTAATCTCAGCCAATACGCCGTTTTACGAATCAAATCGGACAATGAAGAAAACCTTTCGACGTATTCATCAATAAAACTAGGCGTGTCGATTGTCGCAACATTCGTGACCTTTCTTTTTGTTTCACTAGCGGCTGCATCGGTGTTGATGGTTACTGGCTGCTTCGGCCAGAATTTTTCTTCCATTTTCAACCAGGGCGGACCTTCCCACCAAAGACTGTTTTGCTTGATCTCCTCCGGACTTGTACCTCGAGAAATTATATCTGCCGGGTTCTCTTGACCTGGAACGTGTCTCCATGCGTATTGTTCGGTGATGATTTGGATTTTGGATACACGATTGGCTACAAAGGTTGACCATGTTGCGGGAATTGAATTAAGCCATTGCAATACGCAAGTAGAATCGGTCCAAAAACAAATTTTAGCTTCCAGTTTGATTGACTCCTTGACCTTCTCCGCAAGTTCCGCTGCCTTCAACGCTCCACAAAGCTCCAGTCTGGGAATCGACTGAGATTTCAACGGTGCAACGCTGGATTTCGACGTTAGTAATTGTACGCCGACCCTTCCTGAAGTGCTTATGCTTCGAATATACACACAGGCTCCGTACGCGCGCTCAGATGCATCGGAGAATATATGGATTTCAGTAGTCACTGCCATGGGTATGATTGAACAACGTGGGATGTGTAACTCGTTCAGCATTGGTATTTGAGCGTAGAACCTTCTCCAGTCTTCGGCTAAATCTTCAGGAATCTCGTGATCCCAATCCAAACGATTGTTTTGATCATCCGTTAAACACCATAGACGCTGCATAACTAGTTTTGCGGTTGTAATCACAGCTCCCAAGAGACCTAATGGATCGAATAGGGCTGCAATTGCGGATAAAACCTTGCGTTTCGTGAGTTTTTCATTTGGCTTCAAGTTCTGGATAATAAATTGGAAACGGAATGTGTCTGTCGAAGGCTGCCATACCAGGCCGAGTGTTTTAATGGTAGAATTGGGATCGAGTTCAACCTCTCCGGAGACATTCACTGCTAAATCTTCTGTTGGAATTTCTTGAAGCACTTGGACTGAATTGGAGGCGAACTTTCTTAGCCTAAATCCACCTCGTTCGGATAGTTCGCTGAGCTGCCTTCTCAACTGGATTGCTTCATCTTCGTCGTTTGTACCGGTCAACACATCGTCCATGTAAACATCCATTGACATCGCCTTGGCCGCTAAGGGATATCTATTTGCTTCGTCGATTGAGAGTTGCTGGAGAGTTCTTGTCGCAAGAAAGGGTGCCGGTTTGGTTCCATACGTGAGCGTTGTAAGTTCGTACGTTTTTACAGGCTCCGTTGTGTTGAACCGCCATAGGATGCTTTGTAGAGCCATATCGTCTTCGAACACCTTGATTTGACGGAACATCTTTTCCACATCAGCAACAATCATTATTTGTTTCGTTCTGCACCGTAGGACAATTGCTCTTAGATCATCTTGTATGACGGGTCCTGCTAGCAATATATCATTCAGCGATAGTTTGCTTGAAGTTTTGCTTGACGCGTCGAAAACCACTCGAAGTTTTGTTGTTGTGCTAGCTTCTTTAATTATAGGATGATGTGGGAGATAGCAACGTTTTGTACTGTCCTCTCGAGTTTCCTCTACCAATCGCATGTGGCCAAGTTGTAAATATTCCTGAATGAATCGGTTGTACTCTTCACGCAGGCTAGAATCACGATCCAATCTGCGCTCTAGGTATTGCAAACGTCGGAATGCGATGTCCCTTGACTCGCCTAATCTGGAATTGACATTCCCATCCTTTGGAAGAGAAACTGTATATCTACCATCAGTTTCTCTGCGAACCGTCTTGACGAAAAACTCCTCACAGCGCATTTCTTCGGGTGAATATTTGTGAACCGATCCTATTTCCTCGCAGGACCAAAAACGAGTTAGATATTCGTCCAAAGGTATCGAACTAGCTGTATTACAGATGGTCTTTGAAGTTTGCCTCCAGTTTTGTACTACACCAGTAATAACCCAGCCAAAAACGGATTCTGTAATAGCTGGTAATCCATCTCCTAGCGATTTCCGTTGACCAGATTGGAAGAATTCAAAGAAATGTTGGATTCCTAAGATCAGATCGATTGCATTGGATTGGAAGAAGTTGGCGTCTGCTAATTCGATCTCCGCTGGTAAACGTAGTTCGGAAAAAATAATGTCTGCTGTTGGTAGATCCGCTGTCACCTTCGGTAAAACCAGGAAGTCCATTTGTTGTTTGTAGCTTTCGTTTCGAGACTTGATAATCGCAGTGACTTGATGCTTGACTTCGGAAGTTGATTGGCCGATTCCCATTACTGAAACGTTCGAGCGCTGTCGGCAGACACCTAATCTTTGACACAAATGCTCCGCCATAAAATTGCACTCCGACCCGGAGTCCAGCAATGCTCGGGCAGGATAGCTGAATCCATTGTTGTCCTCTACCAAAACTACGGCTGTTGCTAGAAGCACTGTTGAAGCTGATCGCCGTGCGATATTAGATGCGACTGTTTCCGTCGATGGTGGTTCTGAATTTCTAGAATTTCTCCTCATAGTGCCGGAATTGGAGGCAGTTGCCCCTTCTGAGCGAAAGCAGATTAACGTGTGGTGTTTACCCTTGCAGTTGTGGCATACGAATTTCGACATACACTCCGAAGCCATGTGTCCATTTCGGAAGCAATTTCTGCAAAGTGAGTTTGTTCGAACCAATCTATCCCTTTCCGCTATCGGCATCTTCCTGAAAGTCTGGCACATGAAGAGGGGAGGGGTGTCTGAACACGCAACACAGCGACCCTTAGAGATGCGCGTGACGTTGTGGCTAGTTCGTATTCCATATTGCCTTTTAACGTATTCTGGTCGACCTTCGGATAATTTGTTGGGTAGGGAACCTAGAACCGAAATCCTCTTCTGGATGAACTGCATCAAATCCGAAATTTTATCCTGCTCATTGCCTGCTGTGAATTCCTCCCACGCACGTCGGGTAGTTGGATCAAGTCTGCTGCACAGAATCTCGAGTAGTAGTAGATCCTTGTATTCTTCGACCTTCACTAATTGATCTAGTGTTTGTACAACTCGCTCGAAACCCTCTAGTAGACACTGCAATTCCGTTACAGATTCTCTTGAAACGCTTGGCAACTTCAGAAGCGTATTCACCTGCCGTCGTTTTAAAAGTTTGCTGTTGTTGTAACGTTTCATCAGACATTCCCACGCAATTGGATAGTTGGCACTGGTTATTGCGAGTGGATCAACGAGTTTCTTTGCCTCTCCTGCTAAGCATCCCTTTAGATAATGAAACTTTTCGATGTCTGGTAAATCTGCTTTGGTATGGATTAAAGATAAATATAAATCCCTGAAGCTAAGCCACTCGTCCACATTTCCATCGAAAAGTTGTAATTTGATTTGTGGTAGCTTAACGTGTTCCGTAGTCGGATGCATCGAAGAATCATGAAGTCTCGTAGATTGGTGTGATATTGTTGTTTCCTGCTCTAACTCCTTAATTCTTTCCAGCATTGTTGCCTTCGCATCGTAATAGGATTCTCCACAGTCTAAGCGAACCTGGGACGGGGTATTCTCCGGTGTCAAAGTGTATTCTCCATGAGTTTCAATGTCCACCAAGGCAGCATTCACTTTGTCCCACAGTTCGTCTAGTTTAGCTAAACGCACTTGGATACGTTCAATTGAAGTAACCTCAGCAAGCGTATCCACAAACGCAACAATTGTTTTAAACAGATCCAGATGTGCACGAAGTTTAGTCTGAAGGCTCTTCAGAGAAGGCTCCTTGGCGGCGGATGAAGCTGCTGGCATTGTTGTATCACTCATTCACCGTTTACGAATTCACCAGTTGACAGATAGGGATGATTGGGTGTAAGTATTTAAAAACCTCTAGCTTCGGCTAGGAACATACACTGTAGGCTTAACTTACTTTTGCAAAAAAATAGCTGCGCTCCCCTACAGGTATGTTCAAATAATTCCTCCAGTGCTCGATAAACCGTTGATTATGTCAAACATTCAACTCAATAGATTTCGTAGTCGGCAGTTACGTACATTGATGGGAAAATAATCGGTGTAATATTCCGTATAAAGGCTTCGGTAGGACATATACCCAAAGTGTTTACCTGACCGAAAATTAACTGGAGCACAATTTAAATTTTTCAGTTCCAGGTAAAATCTGAACTTCCAAAGTGAAAATTGTCTTTCTGCAGTTGTACTTCTTAGCACCCCTCGCGTAATATCAATGATGATGATGATTGTTGTTCATTCGGTTGTTTCATTAGGTAGTGTGTTCAGTTGGGAAAACATCAAGGTAAGGTGTAGTAATCCGCGAAAGCTTCGACTGGACATATACTAAATGTAGTGCTCATAAATTTCACTAACCTTAAAAGAAATATGTCCGGCTGTCGTCGAAGGTGTTCCGCGTAACCGATAGTTGATTCGCAGGTGGAAAGTGTTAACCCATCCGGTGATAGGCTCCCCAGAATGGATTTGTTTTGATGGGTCAGATACGCTGCTAGAATCTCGCTGGATGAATCGAATGAATCGGTCGGCTGGTGGTAAGCGATGAACTCTCTCTCTCTTGCTGGTGTTCTTCAGGGTATTGGTGCCACAGATGTTGATGAACACGACGACTCTCACAAGCATTCATTGGGTTTGTTTACATCGGGAAGGGAAAAGTTTTGTGTAGAAGCTACAATAGTCCAAGCAACGGCTAGACGTATACTATTCTAGTGTTAATTACCTGGAAGAACCAGAAGCTTCGCTCGTCACTAGTGTAGATACGTTTCGGGTCGCAGGATGTTTACCGCCGGTTGTTTTTGGGATGGTGGCAAAAGGAATCCTCCACAAAGTGAGTTGCTGCTAAACGTTCACTTTAGAGTGTGCCCAAATGACGATAGCTGACTTTCTTTGTGAGATGATTGATGGTTTGATGATGACCGCAATGGTGAGCAGGTGACTTGAGCTTGATGTAGTGCCGAATTTAACGATGGCGTCGAGCGATTTGTGCTAGCCAGCCAACTAATTGGCGCGATGGCGTCGAATTCTGGGTTTGCCTGGTCGGAATCCGGTGTGAAGTGACCAAAATGTTGGGTAAGTACCTTGCTTCGATATCCGGTGATTGGAGTGGACTGTATGGTGTCGGACGCCTTGCCTGGGTGACCAATGTTGGGTGTGGGCTACGCCTTGGTTCCTTGGGGTTGAATCCGTTGTAGGATGGATTGGATGTTGTAGGCCACGTTCTCAACTTCCTACTAATTTCGTACTGGACGTTCCGGACGCACAATAACAAGACGGAGATTTAAACAAAACGCGACGCTAATGACAATACATTTATTCGACTTAACTACATCATATATTTAACTAACATAAAACATTCTTAAAAGGTACAAAATTTGGGTGGCTTGATTGCTTGGTGCTTTCTTATTCAGTACTGGAGGGCCAGCTCAAATTAAACTATTGAGCAGGCCGGGTTGATCCGATCGCCGTCGGATTAGGGTGTTATTGGGGTGGTTTCCCGGGGGTAGGGGGTGGTATTGTTGTTGCCATCGGTTGCTGCTGTGGTGGTAATGCCTGGTGTTGGTTCTCTCGCTGCCCGTCTCTCGTATCCCATCGCTCGGTGACCATCTCTCGCCATGTTGTTGCCCATCTCTCGGTGTCGATCGTGTACGCTCTTCTCTCTCATGCCTTCATCATCGTCTTGACCATCGGGGGTACGCAGATGTATTTTAGGGTACCAGTTGTAATATACAATTCCGTTGTGATGGGTTTGTTTAACAGTTTTGATATGCTCTCCTGATCGAGGCTGGGTCATTCGGCTGAAAGTCTTGAGGCCAAAAGACATTCGGCCGAACGTCATTCAGCCGATGGACGTTAGGCCGAATGGGCTATCTGGCCGAATAGGCCACTAGGCCGAATGGGTTATACGGTCGACGGTTATTCAGCCGAAGGCCAAAAGGATGTTCGGCCGAATAGGCCAATGGTCATTTGGTCGAATGGTCACTAAGCCGAATGATCGTAAGACCGAAAGGTCGTGTGGCCGAATGGTCATTAGGCCGAATCGTCGGGCCAAATGGTCGTGAGGGCGAATGGATGTCAGGCCGAAAGGTCGTAAGGCCGATTTGTCATAAGGCTAAATGAGCGTCATGAATGGTTGCTAGGTCAATAAGAAATCTTTTACACTCGTCTGCATGCTAGGCTGAATGGTCGTTAGGCCGAATGGCTGTTTGGCCGAATGGTCATTAGATTAAATGGACGATAGGCCGAATGGTCGCAAAGCCGAATGGTCGAATCCGGCCTTGCATCCATTCGGCCTGATGACTATTCGGCCTAACTACCATTCGGCCTAACTACTGATCGGCGTAATATGCGAAAAAGCGATAATATGGCTTATAGGACTAGATAGTAACGACCTGATAGCATCCATTCGGCCTATCGTTCATTCGGCCTTACGAGCATTCGGCCTAACGACCTTTCGCCCTTACGACCATTTGGTTCGACGACCATTCGGCCCGACGACCATTCGGCCTAATGACCATTCAGCCTAGCGATCTTTCGGCCTAGTATCCATTCGGCCTTATGAACATTCGGCCTTACGACCTTTCGGCCTAATGACCATTCGGCCAAATGATCATTCGGCCTAGTGACCATTCGGTCTTTTGTCCTATTTGGCCGAACATCCGTCGGCCTTTTAACCCATTCGGCCTAGCAACCTTCGGCCTAACATCTTTCGGTCGAATGTCCGCCCCCCCCCCTCCTTCTGATCGCCCAGGTCGAGGTTCGAATCTCCTGGATGTACCCGATTCTTTCAAGAGTTGTGCAAGTTTGAAACAATACATGAAAGTTTGAGTGCAAGGCAGGAGACAATGAAACCTTTCGTACAAGTACTGAGTCCAAATCAAACATGGCATCAAGCTTGTATACAATATTTAAATTTGTAAAGTTTGAGGAACACCAGGAGATTTGAATCTCGAACTTCAGGTTGAGAGGCGCGCACGCTACCACAGAACCATACTTGGTACATTGGAATGACGGCTTCAGAATACCAATTATAAAAGCTTTCGATGCATGCAAGTTGAGGCTGAAAAAATAACTGTTTGTATCAAATGAGATATAATTTTTTCTAGAAACAATAACGAAGATTTCTATATTAAAGCTATATCTGAATAAGATAATAATATCTCATTTAGATGGGTTTAAGTGGTAATTTTGATTTGTTCTCTTGATCGGGTTTCCTACAAAGTTCAGTGGCCTTGGAACATGAACCCAATAAACTTTAATCAATAAAATTGTGTTAGATTTTTCTTAAAATCAACAGAAGATTTGAAATTGCAAGAACTAATCAATTATTATAATTCAAAAAATGAGTGACACGAAACCTGAATCTAAAATCTGAATCTGTAGTCCAAAATCTAATTTTAGAAATTTGAATCAAGCGTCTAAAATCTAAAATAAAAATTCAAATATGAAAACTGACCCTCGATCTAAAATAACTTCGACTTTGAAGATCCTCAACCTAGAGGACCTCCAGCTTGAATAACCTTCATATTAAAAGACACTTGACTTCGGATCGAAAAAATGATTTTCTAGGCTTGAAGACTCGTGGACTAGAGGATTAGATCAGTTTTGCATTAGAATCCCAACGACTACAGACCCTAACAAACCCGAACATCTTAAAAGATACTGAGCTTAAAAGATACTTGGCCTAGACAATTATCGGTCTTCAAGATCCTCGGGCTAGAATCTAAGGTCCTTTGGCCTAAAAGATAATCGGCCCAGAAGGTCCCTACTTATGAAATCACCAGATGAGAAGACCCTCAACTTAGAGCCCTCAGAATCCCATCGACTACAAACCCTAAAAAACCCGATCAGCTTAAAAGATACAGAGCTTAGAAGATCCTCGGCTTAGACAATTTTCGGTCGTTAAGATCTTCGGACTACAATCTGAAGAATACCGTTGAACAAAAGTTCTTCGGCCCAGAAGGCCCCTTCAACTTGTGACAGCACTAAATGAGAAGGCCCTCAACTTAGAAAGTCCTCAAAGACCCTCGCACTGTAATATTCTTGGACTACAATCCAATGAGCTTATACCAATTTCGGCTTTGAAATCTCTCGACATTGAACGCCTTAGGCTTATTCGACTCTCGACTTTGACGACTTTGACGAATCCTAAAAAAGAATACTATCGACCAAAGGGACCCTAGACCTTCGTCATGAAAAAGAACTTCAGCCTTAACAAAAATCCCAGACTAGAAGACCCTCGGCTTGGAAAAAACTTCATAATATTTTTTTTCTTGATCTAGAATACCTTCGAACAAAAAGATCCTTGATCTAGAAAATACCCGGTCTGAACGCTCATCGAACTCGGAGGCTGTACTTCGGAATATTTGGACCTATAAAACCCTCGGCTAAGAAAACCTTTGACTCTGTTGGCGAGATTTTTGGCTTTGAACACCCAGAGAACACCAGAAAATTTTCAACTTGAAAGATTTTCGGCCAAGAAGCTCTTACTGCAATTTCATGGGCTTTGAAAATCCTAGGTCTTGAACATCCTCGAACAAGAATTCGATCGGCTTAACATACCCAAGGCCTAAAAGAAACTTGACCTTAAAGACGCTTGGTCTAGAAGACCCTGATTTTTAAAGCCTCTCGGCCATAAATATCCTTAACTTAAAGTTTTCGGTCTATACGATCCTCGATCTAGAATCAAATCGGCTAAGAAGACCTATAACCTATATCAGATTAGAAGATTGCCAAATTTAAAAACAGTTGGCTCAGAATCCTTCAGATGCTCCCAACCTGGAAGTTACTCGGTCTAGAACATCATCGGACTGGAATCCAATCGGCTAAGAAGACCCTAGATCTTCACTTCAACATCCTCGGCTATGAAGGTGTCCAGCCTACAGGGCCTATCAGACTATCGAATTAAAAAGCCCTCAGCTTGGAATAACATCTTCTAATAGAAGACTGACCGTCTAAAGAACCTCGTCCTAAAAGTCTATCAACCGAAAAGATTCTTAGCCTAGAATAGATTTGGTTTAGAAGACCATCAGTTTAGAAGTTCTTTGACCTTGAAGACTCTCGGACTAGGAAACTGTTGGCTTAGAAGTTCCTCTGCATTGAAGACCCATGAACCAGAAGACCTTAGGCGTAAAAATGATTGCACTAAATTTCCGTCGTATTTGAAGATCTTCGACAAGTTTCCGATCAGCTGAAAGATCCTAGACCTAGAAGATGCCTTGCCTGGAATGTTTTCAGCCCTGACCCTGACCCCCTCGGACTTGAGGACTCTTGACCTAACAGATCCTCGGCCTAGAACTTCGACTCATGGGATCATCGGCTTCGAAGACCCTCGGCCCTCGAGACTCTCGGCCTAGAAGACCCTAAGACATTCGTCGTATAAGATCGTTGACCTAGACCTTTGAACTAAACTACACCCGCAAATCAAACTCTACTTACTCCAATAATGAACTTCCTTGGAGGTGGAATTATCAATATAAGATTCTATGCCGGACCGGCATTAACAAGCTTCCTAATTTTGGAATGGCGTTCCACTGCTTTCTACAATTCATGACGCATTCGACCATCTTTTTCTTCCGAAACCTCAAAAAAGCTACGATGCAACATTTGACATTGAATTTGTTCTGTGGGTGTACCAATATAACCTAGTCGCTGTTCCAGTCTTCCTAGAATATCATTCAGCTTGCACAGTCATCCCTACACACGCTCGTATGAGCAGCTCAGTGATAACTCAGACTCTAGAGTAAGATAAAATATTGCCAGCTGACAGGTGCCATCTCCAAGGCTTGGGCGAGGGCTGTGGGTGTGGGAAACATCTCAGAATAAAAAAAAAAACAGAATGCAAAAAGGTTTATGACTCTCCTGGTTCCGGGCATTGCAAAGCAATGCATGGAAATGCTTTTGTCGACTGGATTCACGTCTTCAACATGGACAGTCGTGATTTGCTAGTTTAGTTGGAATGTAATACAGTTGTGTATCTATTTTTTCTATTTTTTTTTGTTTAGGTGTAAGAAGTTCATAGAAATGTTTTTCGACCTAAACCTTTTTTTTCACCCTTTAAACAACAATCCACAATGGCAAGTGCAACGATTTCACTATCAATGTCATTATCATCAGTGCTAATGGATATCTAGAGCAAGAGCACAACTGACTAAGCATCGACTAGCTACATATCTACTAAACTCAAAGCAAGGGGAAACTAAATAATAGAATAAGCTGATATGTGTATGGGATGAGCGTCGGTTTTTGTCACTACTGGCAGCCCGATTCCATTCCATATCGCAACGCGATGGGACAAAATGGATGGTGCTGATGGCGAATTGTGATGGCTGCTTCCAATTACTCGTATCTATTTTGCTGGCTGCTGTTGCTTTTGCTTTGTCGCTCGTCGTCGTCGTCATTTGTCACTCTCTCATTGATGAGTGAGTGAATTACATTTTCCCATGTACCCTCCCGATTTCTGTGTCGCGTTCGGGTTGCCTCGGCTGGACCAGGGCAATCGGATTCTAATTAAGACCGAAATTCGATCGAACCCATTTTGTGAAGCTGACTGGTATAGAGTACAATTAGATTTTTTTTTGTCCTCAAGGGGGATTTAGATTTAATTAAAACCAATCAACGGACGTTTCAAGTGCGCGTAGTTTAAAAACTACAATGGTAATTTTAGTGTCTCTGTCTATCGAGTTGTTCCTAGGACAGATCATCATTACTCGAGCACTTTTGATTACCGATACCCAGTTTAAAGTATAAATTTATAAACCTCAAAATCAAAAAACAAATTAAATCTGAATCTATCTTTAGTTTTTTTTTTTTTTAAGGTTGCATCTGTTAAACTAAGGAGTGTATTCGAAAAAATGCAACACTTTGATTTGTGAATAACTTTTGACTGTACGAATTGATGAAATTTCCAGTGAAGCTACCTACTAATGGAATGTTCACATGTAAAGGGTGATACGGTCAAAATTTGGTCAAGGGAAAACGCGTGTAAATCGGTCAAATCGTTTATTTAAAAAATCAAATTAAATTTTTTTTTCAAGTTTAATTAGCAAAATATTCAGGAAAAATATTCAGTAAGGCTTCCGCTTTTCTAAATCCGAATTGCCGGGCCTTACGCTTAACCTCTGCCATCAGATTTTGGTCAGCCACCTTGTCCACCTTCTTCGCCTCAGAAAGCCACTTTGACTTGAACTGCTGCTCGTCCTTAGCCGTTTTTTGGTCTTCTTTAGGTTCCGCTTGACAATAGCCCAGTATTTCTCAATTGGGCGGAGCTCTGGCGTGTTGGGAGGGTTCTTGTCCTTGGGAACCACCTGCAAGTTGTTGGCGGCGTACCACTCCATGGTCTTTTTACCGTAATGGCAAGATGCCAAATCCGACAAAAACAAAACGGAACAACCGTGTTTCTTCAAGAAAGGCAGCAGACGTTTATTCAAACACTCTTTCACGTAAATTTCTCGGTTGGCAGTCCCGGAAGCTATGAAAATGCTGCTTTTCAAGCTACAGGTACAGATGGCTTGCCGAACCAGATATTTCTTCGCGAACTTTGACAGTTTCATGTGCTTGAAAATATCTGCTACCTTTCCCCTTCCTTTAGCCGTATAAAACCGCTGCTTGTAGTCGGCTTTGACGTAGGTTTCGTCGTCCATTCCACGCAGTCAAACTTCGTCAGCATCGTCGTTTACAGCCTCCGGGATCGCGCTTTGGCCGTCGTATTTTGTTTATCATCGCGATTTGGAGTCACTGCCTTCTTGTAAGTCGATAGTCCGGCTCGTTTTTGGGCTCGATGCACGGTTGTAGACGATACATCCAGCTTATTTGCGGCATCTCGGAGAGAGAGATTAGGGGTTCGCTTGAAACTAACGGCAATTATCTTTGTCGTCTCAGCGGCTTCCGGGTTTCGATTTCACCCCTCCCCCCCCATTTCAGACTTCCTGGCTGTCGACAAACGTTCCTCAAACACTTCAATCAACTGATTTGGCAACTTTTAGCGATTTTGCCAGCTTTGCGTGCGAGTAGCTCGGATTTGCGCGAGCAAAATTTTGATACGCTGCTCTTCTTCCTTGGACGGCGTTTTGACAACTGAAGAGTGAATTCCAAAATCAAAATAGGAGAAACATTCTACACACACATCTTCAAAATGAGGGATGTTCAGGTTTTTTAAATTCAAAATTGAAAGAAATACGTCAAGTTGATATTGACCAAATTTTGACCGTATCACCCTTTACAAAATTTGGTGACATGGTGAAGTTTTGCCAAGTGGTTTTTTAGATAACGTTCGATACATAAGCTCATTAACCAATTTTTTTGGGAAGAATCTAAAAAATTCTAGAAAAATTAAGCGGAATCGAGAAAATTCTAGGAAAATTCCAGTGGCCGACCCAAATAAAACTGAACGACTGGAGCGACTCAAAAAGACTGGAAGGAATACTGAGGGTTTTCTAATTTGGTGGTTTCATAAGTCGAAGAGACCTTGTAGGCCGAAGATCTGTGTGGGACCCAAGGCCCTGTTTAGATTCTAGCCCGAGGATCTTCAAGACCGAAAATTTTCGAGGCCGAGAATCTTCTTAACCCAGTTTCTTTTGAGCTGATCGGGTTTTTTGAGGGTCTGCAGTCGATGGGATTCTGAGGGCTATCTAAGTTGAGGGTCTTCTAATGTGGTGATTTCATAAGTAGGGACCTTCTGAGCCGAATATCTTTTAGGCCAAAGAACCTCATAGGCCCCCTGTTTAGATTCTAGTCCGAGGATCTTGAAGACCGAATATTTTCTAAGCCGGGGATCTTGTAAGCTCAGTATCAGCTTGAAGCTGATCATGTTTTTAAGGGTCTGTAGTCGATGGGATTCTGATACAAAAAACGAGTCTTCAAGGCTAGAATATCATTTTTCCGATCCGAAGTCGAGTGTCTTTTAATATGAAGGCTATTCAAGCTGGCGGTCCTCTAGGTTGAGGACCTTAAGAGTCGAAGTTATTCTAGATCGAGGGTGAGATTTCATATTTGAGTTTTTATTTAAGATTTTAGACGTATGATTCTAATTTTCAAAATTACATTTGGGACGTCAGATTAAGATTTTAGAATCAGGTTTCTTGTCACACCTTTCTTGAATTGTAAGAATTTTATAATTCTTTCAATTTCAAATCCTCTATTGAATTTAAGTCCAATGTGACACAATTTAATCTATTAAAGTTTATTGGGTTCAAATTCCAACGCCAATGAACTTTGTAGGAAATTTGCTTGATTAACAGCAAAGAAACCTCCTACGCAAAATTGGTAGCCAGGCTGAAGCGTCTCTTTCTTATCTTATCTTCCGTTTTACAACTTGCCGGATTTTGTTATTTCTGTATTTTTACACCTACGATGACATCTGAGGGTTCTTCCTATCGTTGAGCTTAATTTGATGAGTAACACTTTTTTAATGATGTCAATGTACTTTTTTAGATTTTTGGATTTTCTGCGCTTGTGTTTTTGTTTATTTTTTCTTTCGGCAAACAAACGTGATAGAAAAAAAACTCAGCATTATTCACTGTTATAAAAATAAAAACTCATCGACTTTTTTTTTCTACCACCCGTCACGTTAATCATTAATTGTGCAACGAGAATAGAAGAAAAGCTAGAATTTTCCCAACTGCATCGCCCCACAGCTAACTATTTATAAGTCGAAGACATCCTCCTATATCGGACACTAATGACCGGCTGCCGGTTGAGTTGAGTTCCGTTGAAGTTGCACAAAATCAATCGCTATAATATGCTTTCCCTCCCACGATTCTGCCGGCCGCGACGCCATCACCCCCTCCTCGTTAATCGACACAAATTAGAGCAGTTTATTTACTACGAAACTTCATCAGCAGCCGCGGGGTGGGCATTGTTTGTGGCCGCGAGACTTCCCAGAATTGTTCATATCCTGCTATACACGCGAGAGAGCCACACAGCTTTTTTTTTGTTTCGTTGCTGCTCGAGAAAATCAATCATTCTCGGCACATCAAAATGCGGAAGTGTCCGGGGAGGGGGCTCAGTGGGAGTGTAGGGGAAGTCAAGTGGAAGTGGGAGGCAAATTTCCCACACACACGCAACATCCCCACCCATTTTCTGTTGTTGATGCCAGTTGGAAAGGCAAAAACACATGTTCTTTCGATGCAGCACGTGCATTGTTGTGCGGGAAGAAATCGCGTGTCGTTGAAGTTTTTTTCTCCCTCATCCCAACAAACCCGTTTCCCGTTCCGTTCCAGTTGTGCGCATACCAATCGCGCAAAGATGATGTGCTTCCTTGCAATCATACACTGGCGATGCGGGTTTCAAGTCGATTTGGTCGTTCGCTATTTTCAACATTGATACAACAAACCCATAAGCCTAAAGCTGTGCTCGGTGCCATTTACAGATAAACATAAATTTTTGGCAGGCAGAACTAAGCGACACTACTCAATTATCGGGCAGAAACCCCTTGGGCTAGGAGGCTAGAAGACCCCTACTACTAGGCGAATTAGAAGACCCTCGACTTTGAAAATTTTTGGAGCAGATGACTATTGGATGAAACCTGAAGACCTTCATCCTAAACACGATTCTCATTCTAAAAAATCTTCGCACTAAAGACCCATGTGCTTTAGGGAGAGATCCTAGGCTCAGAAGACTCTTTGACCTTATGAGCCCGGTTAGAATCCGGGCCTTAACATTGAAGGTCATTTGACCCTGAAGACCTAGTTGACCTTCCAAAAGGCTTACGAAATCAAATTTGGAGATCCTCGGCTAATACAGAAGACCCTTCGTCCACAAAATCGACGGACTTCGGTTTTGGAGGATGCCTTGAGATAGAAGACGCTTGGCTTTGTAAGGCAAATTAGAAGACCCTAGACTTGAAAAGTTTTCGGACCAGCAAACTGTTGCCTTAGAGGACCCCTTTCATCCTAAACACTATTCTTGTCCTACAAAATCTTCGTTCTAAAGTCACATGGGCATTGGAGGGAGATCCTAGGCTCAGAAGATTCCTTGGCCATATGAGTCCAATTAGAAGACCCTCAACTTAAAAGCTTTTTGCTTCAAGATCCGTGGGTCATCCCTAGGTCCATAATATTTTCGCTCTGGAATCCCATCGGCTTTGAATATCATTGATCTAGAAAATCTTTGAACAATAATTCGACCGGCTTTAAAGATTCCGGGCCTAAAAATTGAAAGTCAATCGACTCTAAAGACCAATTTGACCTCCAGATCGACCTACGAAATCATTGAACTTGGAGATCCTCGGCCTACGCAAAAGACCCTTCATCCAAAAAACCATCAGACTTTGGTTTAAAAGCATGCCTTGGATTAGAAGACCCCTACACTAAAGTTCCATGGGCTTTGGACAGTGATCTTTGGCTCAGAAGACCCCTTGGCCTTATGAGCCCAATTAGAAGACCCTCGGCATAAAAGCTTTTTGCATCAAGATACCAGAAAACCCTCAGCCTTGACGATCCGTGGGTTTTCCCTCGGCCTATAATATCTCCACTCTTGAATCTCATCGGCTTTGAAGATCATTGATCTAGAAGACCCTTGAATAATAATCCGACCTGCTTAAAAGATTCCAGGCCTAAACGTTGAAGATCATTTGGCCCTAAAGACCGACGTGACCTCCCAAAAGACTTACAAAATCATTGGATTTGGAGATCCTCGGCTTACGCAAAACCCTTGGTCCTCAACACCGTCGGACTTCGGTTTTGGAGAATGCCTTGAGTTAGAAGACCTCTTCTTACAACATCATTGGATTAGAAAACCGTTGGCCTTGTAAGGCGAATTAGAAGACCCTCGTCTTAAATGGTTTTCGGAGCAGCAGACTGTTGCCTTAGAAAAACCCCTTCATCCTAAACACGGTTCTCGGCCTACAAAATCTCATAATAAAATCCCATGGGCTTTGAAGAGAGATCCTCGGCTCAGAAGACCTCTTATGAGCCCAATTTGGAGACCCTCAATTTAAAAGCTTTTTGCTTCAAGCTACCAGAAAACACTCAGCCTTGACGATCTGTGGGTCGTCTCCCAGCGTTACATATCTTCGCACTAAAATCGCATCGGCTTTGAAGCTCATTGATCTAGAAGACCCCTGAAGAATAATTTTACCGGCTTAGAAGATTCCGGGCCCAAGCATTGAAGGTCATTTTACTCTAAAGACCAATTTGACCTCCCGAACGACTTACGAAATCATTGAATTTGGAGATCCTCGGCTTACGCATAAGACCCTTGATCCACAAAACCGTCGGACTTCGGTTTTGAAGGATGCCTTGGGTTAGAAGACCCCTACTTACAACATCATTAAATTAGAAAATCGTTGGCCTCATAAGGCGAATTAGAAGACCCTCGATTTAAGATTTTCGGAGCAGCAGACTGTGGGCTTAGAAGACCCCTTTCATCCTAAACACTATTCTCGGCCTAAAAAACGTTCGCACTAAAGTCCAATGGGCTTTGGAGAGAGATCCTCGTCTCAGAAGACCTTTTGGCCTTATGAACCCAATTAGAAGACCCTCAACTTAGAACCTTTTTACTTCAAGATACTAAAACAAAAAACCCTCAGCTTGACGATCCGTGGGTCGTCCCTCGGCCTATAATATCCTTGCACTGGAATCCCATCGGCTTTGAAGATCATTGATCTAGAAGACCCTTAAAGAATAATCCATCCGGCTTTGACGATTCTAGGCCTAAACATTGAAGGTCATCTGACCGTAAAGACCAACTTGACGTTCCGAACGACTTACGAAATCATTGAACTTGGAGGTCCTCGGCTTACGCAAAAGACCCTTGACCCACAAAACCGTCGGACTTTAGTTTAGAAGGATTCCTTGGGCTAGAAGACCTCTACTTATAACATCATAGGATTAGAAAACCGCTGGCCTTGTAAGTCGAATTAGAAGACCCTCGACTTAGGATTTTCGGAGAAGCAAAACCTTCGCACTAAAGCCCCGTGGGTTTTAGAGAGAGATCCTTGGCTCAGAATTAGAAGACCCTCAACTTAAAAGCTTTTTGCACCAAGATTCCCGAAAACTCAGGCTTGATGATCCGCAGGTCGTCCCTCGGCCTATAATAATCTTCGCACTGGAATTCCGTCGGCTTTGAAGATCATTGATCTAAAAGACCCTTGAAGAATAATCCGACCGGCTTAAAAGATTCCACGCCTAAACATTAAAGGTCATTTGGAAGTAAAGATCAACTAGACCTCCCGAACGACTTATGAAATCATTGAATTTCGAGATCCCTGGCTTACGCAAAAGACCCTTCGTCAACAAAATTGTCGGACTACGGTTTCGGAGGAGGGTTAGAAGACCTCTACTTACAAAATTATTGGATTTGAAAACCGTTGGCCTTGTAAGTCGAGTTAGAAAACCCTTGACTTAAAAGATTTTTGGAGAAGCAGACTGCAGTCCTAGAAGACCCTTTTCATCCTAAACAATATTCTCGGCCTAAAAAACCTTCGCATTAAAGTTCCATAGGCTCTAGAGAGAGAGAGATCTCCGTCTCAGAAGACCCCTTTAAAGCCTTATGAACCCAATTAGAAGACCCTCAACTTAGAACCTTTTTACTTCAAGATACCAAAACAAAAAAAAACCCTCAGCTTGACGATCCGTGGGTCGTCCCTCGGCCTATAATATCCTTGCACTGGAATCCCATCGGCTTTGAAGATCATTGATCTACAAAACCCTTGAAGAATAATCCAACCGGCTTAGACGATTCTAGGCCTAAACATTGAAGGCCATTCGGCCCTAAAGACCAATTTGACCCCCCGAACGACTTACGAAATCATTAAATTTCGAGATCCTTGGCTTACACATTAGACCCTTAATCCACAAAATCGTCGGCTCAGAAGATCCTTGGCCTTAAAGATTCTCGGTCCAAAAGACCCTCGATCTCGACCAACTGCAAGAAGTTCGATGTATTTCTTATGTTTTTTGCCGACTGTTGTAAACCCTCTAGACTCACTTACTCATGAGCTTAAGGTCTAGTTGTAAGCTCTCATTTAACACGCCAAGTGTCACCGACTATAAAAGAAGATCAATGATCTAAAAAAGGCTTTAGGCCTAGAACACCTTTGGCTAACAAAACCTTTGGATTAGAAGATTGTCGGCCTAGAACCTCAGCCTAGAATATTGTACAACCGACCAAGAGGACTTCGGCTTACCCACGGAATGGGTAGACTCTAGGCTTGGGAGACCCTTAGTCTTGAAGACTCACGGACTCGATCTTAAAGACCTTTGGTCTAGAAGATTTTCAGCCTTAAATTCTCTCGAGTAAAGACTCTTAAACTGATATAACTGCTGATCTAGAAGACCATGAGCTATGGGCCGGGAAAGCCTAGTTTTTTGAAGTAGTTA
Source organism: Uranotaenia lowii (assembly GCF_029784155.1). Taxonomy (NCBI): domain Eukaryota; kingdom Metazoa; phylum Arthropoda; class Insecta; order Diptera; family Culicidae; genus Uranotaenia; species Uranotaenia lowii. The sequence continues at coordinate 346,204,174 of NC_073693.1, forward strand.
CATCAATATAGATTTATCGTTTTTTATTCCAAATTTTCCCTGAATTTTAGGAATGTCTTCTGTAGTCTTCTCTAGCCAAACTTTTAAATCGAAATGATATCTCCAGTTAACGCTCTGGCCTTACAAATTTGGATTTATAGTTTTTTATTCCAAATTTTCTCTGGTTTTTAGGAATGTCTTCTCTAGCCGAAGTTTTAAGTCAAAATGATATCTCCAGTTAATGCTCTGGCCTTACAAATTTGGACATATTCAGCTGTGGGTGACGCTTGGCGCTTAATTCAACTGGGCAAACTTTCGGCCTATAGATGATCTTAGTTAAAGATTATCTATAGACCGAGGTTCTTGAAACCGTCATCCGAAAGGCTTTCCCAAGGGTCCTCAAGACCATGTGTCTTCTAGAATAAGAATTCTTTACAAAGGCAGATGGTCTTCCAAGCCAAAAATCTTGAAGACTTAAGAATTTAGGCCCGTGGTCTTCCTGATCCAGTCATACCAGTTTGGGGGTCTTTATTCTATGCATCCCAAAGGCTTTCCCGAGGGTCCTTAAGACCATGTGTCTTCTAGAATAAGAATTCTTTACTTAGCAGATGGTCTTCCAAGCCGAAAATCTTGAAGACAAAGATTTTAAGGCTCATGTCCTTCCAAATCAACAGTCATATCAGTTTGGGGGTCTTTATTCGAAAGTATTCAAGGCCAAAAATCTTCTAAGTCAAAAGTCTTTCAGAACGAGTCCATGGGTCTTCAAAACCAAGGGTCTCCCAAGCCGAGTATCTTCATTTCGTGGGTAAGCCAAAGTTCTTTAGGTCGGTTGTACAATATTATAGGCTGAGGTTCTAGGCCGACAACCTTCTAATCCAATCCAGGCCTTCTAAATTTTCGACATTCCTGTCGAGAATCTCGAATTTCAAGGACCTTCTTTTGTTGGTGACTATCTACAACAATGATCTTCGAGAATACCCCTCTTCTAAGCAAAGGAGAATATTCTAAGTCGAAGGTATTCTTAGTCGACGATCTCCCAATTGTTCCGATGGGTTTCAAGTTTTTCAAGTCCTAAGGGTTTTTAGTGTGCGAAATTTCCAGAATGACGGATTTTATTCGGAGAGACTTTTACACGGAAGATTTTCTTGGGCTCAGGATCTTTCAGGTCTATGGTTTTGAAGACAAGCTTCTTGTAGGGAGATATTTTTCTGAGACGAGGGTATAATCCGAAGGTCTCTTATCCGATGGTATTATAAGCCCAGAGACTTCTAGTTCAAAAGTCTTTTAAGTTTGGGGTCTTCTATGCCAATGGTCTTATGAACTAAGGCCTTCAAAACCGAAGTATCCTGTCTAGTCCGATGGTGTTCCAAATCGTTCTCTTAGTCAAAGGTATTCTATGGTCGTATTAGGAAAGCCTCCTAGTCCGAGGACCTTCTTGGCCAAGAATATCCTGAGCCTATGAGTTATGAGTTTGAGAATCTTCTAATCCGTTAGTGTTGCAAGTCGAAGTCTTCTTGATCTAGAGTCTTGCAATCCGCAAATTTTTCAATGCAGGGGTATCCCATGGACGATTTTTAAAGTCGAGGATGTTGTATGGATGTATAGACACAGAGAACAGACGTACAAGCTATTTCACGAAACTTGTGTAAAATTTCCAATGAGCATTTTAACCTATTTTTCCTTTTTAGCTTAGTCACCAGATGTCTCCAAATACACCAAAGAGAACTGTGAAAATTTGATTTGTAACTTTTGAACGGCGCAATACATGGCACTGTTTCAAATCAATTTTCAACGTATTTTTTGGGTGTCAGCATTTGAAATTTTACACACTTTTTTAAAGATTTTTTGTTCGAGCTTGTACGTCTGTTCTCTGTGGTATAGATATGGATATAGAGAGTCCTTGGGTATTGAAGGCCGAGAATCTCCAGGTTGAAGATCTTTTGATCGAAGGTGTTGAATTCGAGAGTTTTAAAGCCGGTGGTAGTCCCTGAAGCAAAAACAGTCTTCAGGTTGAAGAGAGTCTTTAGATTGAAGAGAGTTGAGTTGCTACGGGTGATTGAAAACTACCAGACACTACAGGTTTGATAAAACTCCGTGATTTTAATAACTATTATTTAACACGGAGAAAAAAGCTTGATTTCATCAAAAATATTCCGCCTATATTCAATCATATTGATGATTGATTCTCGACCAACTATATTTATTAAATATTCAACTATATTTGTATGATTAGTTTTATACGTTCAACTATAAATATGATAGGTTCAATGACAATTGTATAATTGATTCAATTATAACTATAATAAATTCAACTATAATAACTGATTGATGTTGGGCATCCAACTATAATTATGCTTGAATTAATTATACTTCTATGATAGATTTTATGCGTTCAACTATATATTTTCAGTTTTTTTTCTATTTTTCCTGCATTAATTTTTATTTTTATTTTGGTTTTATACATATTTTGTTTATTTTTTATTAGCTGAAAGCACAAAAAAGATTATAATTACAAAGTACAATCTGATTTTGTGAGCAATCAGCACATCAACGATTTTGGCATTGTCCAGCCATTTCTGCTTTCCGATGAAACGCCACTCGTTGCCACCAACCAGAATGTCGAAGGATTCCTCCAGCGGCATCGATTCCTTCGTTTAGATTTAAGGTGCTGCCATGTCTGGGTGGAATTGACCTAAAGGGAGGTAAACAAATTTTTCAAGTTTATTTAAACAAGCAAAGGTATGCTATTTAATTATACCTTTGCTATTAACCTTCTGTTTTTGCCATTGGTAAACACCAGCTGCCTGCTGCTGACACACTAACTACACTTACACGGCGAAAAATATATAGATTCATCAGTTATTTTACGCGTCTACATGAACATAAATATGGTTGTTTGGTTCTGACCCGAATAAACGATCAAGCCAACAATCAGATGATACTTTGCCATGAAAGGATAAATGGTTGATTTAGCGATCGCATCGATGCTTAGAATCCAACAGGAATTTTCATTCAATCATTCGTATGGCTGTTTCTATTGTAAATGCTGCTTTCCGTAGATTCAAAATATTAATTCAATTAAATTGAACAGATAAAATGCATTGTTTTTCATTTTTGTTTTTAATGAAACGCATTTTTATTTATTTTTTATTTAATTTAATAAACAATCATTGGCATGATTTTTTATATTAACCTCTGTATTGTTTGTTTTTTTCTTCTGCTGGGAGAGTCGCCGCCATGGCCTTAAACAAAATGCTGTTAATTTTTTTTCGGTGGAAGTTGAACAGCCGGCGCCCTGCAAGAAAAATAAGAGCTCTTGTGAAAATATGATGTATGTATGTATGTTGTATGTTGATCATCCACCATGGGTGCACGGATTCACCGCAGTTTTATCAAAGTATGATTTCTCTAGCATTTCTTATTAATCATACCCGACACCATGGCTTCGTGTATACTGTTGTGGAATGAATGTTTTTGTGTATCTGTATGAGTTGATATTGGAAGAATGTTTCAATAAACTACAGAACTAGTTAAAAATTTATAAAATGGAGAGTTTTATAAATTTACTGCAGGTATTCCGGCATCCGTGTATATACCTGACCAGTTTGTAATTAATTGATCATTCAAATGAAATGCAATAATTAAATTTTTCAAAACTGTTGAGTATCTTAACTTCATATTACTTCTCCAGCCTTCTTACCTGAATTTATAAACCTACCCCACAAAGCGCACCTACAACCACCCACCCCCATCTCCCCCACCCATTCAAACAATTTTCACGCTAAACTTCTTCTTATCGTCATATGAACACTTTAACCATGTAAACTTTACCCCCGTACAACCACCCCAATATAGCCTTTCCTCTAACAAATTAGTCTGTTGAGGTATGAGCCTACTTGGTTGAATGATTCGACTGAATCAAAGCAATCGAAAGATTCCTTTTAATTCAACCACGGTAATTTACCGTGGTTGAATTAAAAGGAATCTTTCGATTGCTTTGATTCAAACAAATTAGTACTTATTCTCACTTTCTTCTTGATATTTTTTCTTATTTTCCATTTCATTTTTACCTCATCCACCAGAAGTAGAAAATTGAATCGGCTTGAAATCACCAAAGTAGGCCGCGCGACGCATACTTGAAAATATCGATCTAGTACCGCCAGAACCCTTTTCGCATTTTCCCTCAGCGCACACTACGCAAGTGTGTGCGTGTCAGGCTGGAGAAGTAATTTTCCAAATGCGCCTCTTTGAAATAACCACCACTTCTCAGACATTTCAAATTGCATTCAGCACCTTCTTTGAAAAAAACCATCAGCGTTGTAGCACATTTCTAGAAAAATCCTCTCTCATTTTTTACTGAGAGCAGGAGACACTACCCCAGACATGCATCTTTATCTTCACTGCCTTTTTTCGACGCCCATACACCCACACACACGACAGTAAGCACCGACCAGCAACTTCCCCATCATTGATGCTTTTTTTGCATTTATTTTAGCAACACTTCATCAACACTATTTTCCTAACTCTTCTTTCTTCCACCCTCACACCATAATAAAATTGATCAATCTCACCACACGTATTGAAAATATAACCGCATTGGACACATCTAGCCGCGCAAATTTGAGCTAGACACATCGCATCGCCACTTCTTTTTTCTTTCCCATTCTAATAAATTTCCTCCGAAATAACTTGTGCGAAAAATGCCGCAATCCAAGATGGCAGCAATTTGTTTAATTAACTAGAACACCTCCATGCGCAGCGCAAATCAACATAAAATAATCGGAAATATATATTCTTCGGCACTGAAGACTTTCCACCATTAAATATTAGAAACCACCGGACACTTCCCGAATGTAGTCAACGATTGGTAAATCTTTCAATTCGCTCGCGAAGGCGTCACCAGCTTTATCCATTTCACGTTTTTCTTACTATTCTAGACTTCAGTTGCAAATATAGCCACATCTTGTCGCTTGAATTGAATTTTCAAAGTTAAGCTGTCCACTCAAGCATCGAATAAAAAACTTCAAACATTAAACGTTTGAGGAAAAATCAAACTCCCGCTCGACGCCGCGCCGACAAAAACGACCCGACTCTCTCGGTTGCTACTAAGGAACTGAAGAGCTCTTGTGAAAATATGATTAAGATAAAAAATTTCAATAACTTAAATGTCACTTACGTGATAGGATCTTTTTTATCGCTGTTCTTATTCGACCTCGGGCCCTCGGGGTTCAAAGTAAACCTTCTCTATATGTTTCTGAAAACATTAAAATATTGTTTTTGCAAAGAAAATCAAATGAAAAAAATAAATCATATTTACCTTTCCGCTTTGTGTCGGTCCACTTCTTCCATGAGAAATAACTACTGGTTTTTTTTTTCCTCCAAGTCAGACAATTTACCTACTTGTTCATACGAATTCGAGGTCAAGTCAAGCATCACTTATGTTTGAGAACTATAACTATCAGATTGTAATGCAGACTTGGAAAATATAGTCAAATTTACTAGTTGTTGAATTATTTTAGCGATAAGCGGCTAAGAAATCCTCTACAGCCAAATCAACTTTACATAAACGTTAGTTTGTTCGTAGTTCTCGATTTTCATTAAGCAATATTATAGATTCAACCAAAAATCTGTGATATGGAAGAGCCAACCATACGAATTTTGATAGCAACCTGTAGAGTTTTTTATCCGAGTATGTAAACACATGTAGTGTTTGGATGTGTATGGATTTATTTAAGTACCACAAGAATATAGTTGAATTTGCTATATTTATAGTTCAATACCTAGAATAAAGCATGCATTTGTAGTTGAATCTATCATATTTATAGATGAATCAATTATATCACTACAGTTGAATCTATCATATTTGTAATTAAATGCTAGAGGTCAACCAGAAATGTATAGTTTAATCAATTATATTTATAGTTGAATGCATGAAATAAATTATACAATTTTAATTGAATCTATCATATTTATAGTTAAATGTGAGAAGTCAATCAGCAATGTATAGTTGAACCTATAATATTTATAGTTGAATGCATAAAATCAATCATACAACTGTTGTTGAATCTATCATATTAACAATTGCATCAATGGTACCATTACAATTGAATCTATTATATTCATAGTTGATTGCGTGAAGTCAATTATCATTTTGTAGTTGAGTCTATTATCTACATTTTTAGTTGGATGCGAAAACATCAACTACGCTTTGAAAATTTGTATAACCAGCTGAAACAATTAGTACAACAATCGTCTTTTTACTTCGTGAAGACTTCTCGAAAAAAAAACTCGAGGTTTATTAAAAACTCGACATCGATCTCTAGTATAGTCGTTATATCAGAGATAGCAGAGATAGTCTTAAGGTTGAGAAAACTTCAAAGAACATAGGACGTTTTGAGGCCGATGAGGATCTTTAAAGATCAAGAAAAAGAGAATCAAAATTTCCAGGAACCAAGGTGGGTCGTTTAGATACTTTCGATCAAGGAGAGTCATTAAGTCAGAGAGGGTCCAAAACTCGGGAAAAAGTGTTCAAAGTGAAACCAAGGAGGAGTTTTAATCTGAGGAAACTTTAAACGTCGAGAAAAGTCTTGAGGTCAAGGAGCCTAATTAAGCTAAGACGAACGTTGAAGTCGAGCAGGTTTTTCATATTGTTAATTGTATTAAGACCGATCTATAGTTAGTAGAGAGTCTTTGGGTCCCAAAGATTCTTAAGGGTGAAGTGAGCTCTCAGATTTGAAAGGGGTTTTAAACCAAAAAGACACCTTCTTGCCAAATTCTATATCATGAGTCAGACTATTGGTGATATGCCAAAGGTTTAAAAATTAGTTCATGGCAAGTTTGTTTCTTTGAAATGGCTCATCCCTTTAGGTTAAAATAAGGTAGTATTTTTCTCGGATGTTTTTTCTGGATAACTGAATACTTGTCTAGAAATCTTTAACAAAGGAAACGGAAACCCTTCAACTGAAATCTACCGCGCCGATCAAAATTAATTGATCCCATCAATTTTGAATTTTTCCGGGTAAGCTAACCTTTCGAGAATTTTTTTTTCTCTCGTAAATTTCTCCTGGAAACCAACACCGAAACCCTTTCTGCCAGTAATTGGTTGATTTCGCTTTAATGAACCCCTTATTCCTATAGCTGCTAGACCGAAGCCGCCTGTTTGTCAATTTTAAATTATCGTTTGAAAACGGGTCCTTTCATTGAATTAGGTTGAGGCTTCCAGAAATTATCTCTGCAGAAATCTCTCCTTCAAGAAGTAGCAGGAGAAGAGAGTGTGAGAAAGAAATTTTCCGACCCGCTTGACATTTCCGATTTCCTAGCGAACGCCGCAAAAGTTTATTCAAATTTTAATTACCGGCAATCAAATATTTATCACCAACCGAACCCACCTGATGACGTGACGTTGACTTCGGGGCTAATGACAGGATGTTTCGGAGAAAAAATGAGGGATGGGAGAAAAACTAACACGTGTGTACACGACGTGGGATTTCTGTTGTGCTGTGTTGAGTTAATCAGAAATTATGGTGTCAGGTGATTTATAATGAATTTGGGAGTGAGACATCACCGTTTGTTAGAGCAATTCGTTGATTGGGTTGTTTTCCCTACGTTTTGTCGGCTGCAGTCGTAAAGAAATTCTACTGCTACCAGTAAAGTGTAAAAAACTTAAAACAACACGAAGAACAGTGAGTGGAAAACGAGTTTTCCCACACCAATAACAAACGAAAAAAAAGAGGGGAAAACAAAACTCTGCAAACGTTATGTAGTTAAATGGCACTTTTATAGATTTTCTCGTTTGTGCTGCTCCGGTTGTAAAAAAGTAATTTCCGGCGCGCCGCAACCGCTACCGTCTTTGGGGTTTGTTTTGGGGCGGAGAATCATAAAAGCTATATGGATTTATTTTAAGCTGTCCGTATGCTGCCGGTTGAACGGTTAAGACAATCAGCAAACTTGGGAATACTCGCCATGCTCGATTGGAAATGCTGCGTATGTTTTCAGTTTTTGTAAAATAAAAAGCGATAAACTTTACCCGGTACATTATGATTTTTTCAAGGTCGATCAGTTTTTAATATTGATTGGTTATGGCTTGGATTTTTATTTCTCAGGCAAATGTTATTGGAAAAGACAATTGATATTTTCGATTTTTTTTCACGACCTTAGACCAATCTTAGAATTTTGTCCAAAAACCTTTTTTGATCTGATCTTCCTCCTCAGAATGAGTTTTTTACCGCTTTTCGGTTTGAAACAAAGACGATAGAATCTCGTCTTGGGCTGAAGACTTTTGAAGATCCAAAAACCTCCTCGGCCTCAAGACTCTACAGTCTAAATGCAATTCCCAGCCTAAATAATACCTCAACTTGAAATCTGGTTGGTCTGGTTGGTCTCCAGATCCACTTCGACCTTTGGCCTGAAGACTTTATTGGCACTAGAAAACTCTCTTCCTTCAAAAGATCCTCATTCTGCTTCAACATAACAATACCCACAACCTAGGCTTCTTTTGATCTAAAAACTCTCGTCGGTTTTAGTGCTCCCCTTGGCCTAAATACTCTTCTTGGTTGAGAGACCTAAATGGGCTTAGTTTAGAAAATCTTTTTGACCTGAAGACACTTTTCGATTTTTTGTTTGGATGACCTTTATCAGTCAAATATGGCCGTTGACCTTAAAATTCCTGTTGACCTTAAGACTCTTATCGATCTGAAGGCCCATATTTTTAGAAGGACTCTACGTAGGCTTAACGCGTTTCTTGCTCTAAAGACCTTCAGCCCAAAGACTGTCAGATTCGGCCTTAGTATCCTTCTCGGCATGGAAATTATTCTCAACTCAAAAGGCCCCACACAACCTACAGACTGCCTTCTTTTTGGTAAATCTACCCGATCCAAAGACTATCTTTGTTCACAAGACTTTTTAAGGGATTGAAAGATCTGTTTGAACATTCCCCGACTTGACAAAAAATGGCTTTTCAGCATGAGGTCTTTCCTTGACTTGCTTGACTACACTTAACTTAAAAACCCTACTCTCTGTCTAGAGATTGCTGTGGTCCTTAAAGTTCATTTTCGCCTGAGGACTCTTCGGTCTGAAGACCCTCTTTAATCTTAAAGGTATTCTCGGTCTCAAGTCTATCCTCGGTGTTGAAACAGTCTCAAACTAAACAAACCTTCGTGACCCTTAGATCTCCTCCGACCTAAAGGATTTCCTGGGTCCGGAAGACCTTCCTCGATCCATAGAACTTCCTCATCCAATCATTGCCCTTGACCTAAAGACTCCCGTTAGCCTTAAGACTATTGTCGGTCTAAGATCTTCGTCGGATCTACAGCACAAAGACTTTTTATCTTTTTCAAGACCCTCCTCAGCCCAAACCACTTGAAAACCTAAGGACACTCCCTAAACACATGCCTCAACTCAGAGACACTGTCAACGTGTTAAAGTCTCTGCTCAGTCTAGACTGTTTACCGAATGCATACTACACTTAGCCTTTAGACCTGAAAGCTAATTATTACCTGATAAGACTGGTTGGCCCAAAGACTTCCATTGTTCTTGAGATACTCTCCTATATAAAGACTTTCCTCGACCTACAAGCTCTTCTTAGTCCAGGGACTTTCCATGTCTTCAAGACTTTCCAAGTCTTCAGAACGTTCTTCGTTTGAACGTTTGAAGACCCTTTTTAGCCTAAGAATTACTCTGGACCTAGAGTGTACAGTATGGAGTGAAGACCCTTCTCTGCCATAAGAGTCTTTTCAAATCTTTCCACTGCCAAAAGATTATTTTAATTTTTAAATCTCGTTGGCCTTTTCGGCCTAAGACCCTCGCCGACCTTATAAGGCTCTCTCTGATGTAACGATCCTCTTTCTTTCTTCCGATCTTTCTCCGAGAAATTGACTTCTTGACACTGATCGGTCTAAAGATCCTCGTTGATTCATGGCCATCTTTAACTTCCAATCCGCAGCCTAAAAATTGGCTCAACTTTGATAATCTTCTTGATTACCGCTTCGACCTAAGGACTCTCCTGGGTTCCAAGATTTTCTGCATCTTAAGAGTCTATTCGATCGGCAGACCCTCCTGACTCCTGACCTGAGATTTATGTCAGTCAATCTTTGCTCTTGACCTAAAGACTTCCCTTGGCTTTAAAACTGTCGTCGGTTTAAAGATTTTCCTGACCCTTTTAGTGCTGAAGACCTTAAGCCCTAAGGAGCCTGCTCAGCCTTTAAACTCTCCTCGACCAGATCTTACTCAAATTATAGACTTCCTTAAGTCAATCATTGCCTTTAAGACTCTGTTTGGTTTCATAACTCTCATTCATTCAAAAAACTTCTTGAAACGAATGACCCTTTTCGGTATAAAGATCTTAAACTCTAAAATGCCAGATAGACCTTAAAATTCTTCTTGACCTCTAAAACCCTACTCATTCCGAAGGTGGTTCCCACGTCCAAAGAAATCTAAGCAATGTATTCATGATTCTTGGTTTGGAACGGTCTTTAAAAGTGCGTTTTGTTCTGCCGTAATACCCCAATGATTTTAAGGTTGAACAATAGAGGTCCATGGTTATCGCCCTACGGAACGTCGGACGATCGCTAAAGTTATTTGATGGTGCCATTGTGTAAGCCATTCAGGAAAACTTGGCGGTGTGTGTGGTTGCGTGTGTGGTTGCGTATGTGGTTGCTGTGTGTGGTTGCTGTGTGTGGTTGCTGTGTGGTTGCATGTGTGTGGTTGCGTGTGTGGTGTGTGTGGTTGCGTGTGGGGTGTGTGTGGTTGCGTGCGGTTGCGTGTGATTGCTTGTGTGGTGTGGTGTGGTGAGGTGTAGTGTGGTGAGGTGTGGTGTGGAGTGGAGTGGAGTGGAGTGGAGTGGAGTGGAGTGGAGTGGAGTGGAGTGGAGTGCTGTGGTGTGGTGTAGTGTGGTGGGTGTGGTGTGGTGTTTCTTTTTTTTTTAGTTGATCACCCAGGTGGTAAATCTTTTTTACGGATTGCATTCCAAGGCACGGCGAGCGACCGAGTCCCCCCAGTATGCTACTCTGGGTTCATGGGTGCAATTGGACGACTCATGATACTATGTACCCCTACGCCATAAAGTCCACCTGGGGCCTCTGGCCATAATTTCCATCCGGACCTGCAACGAAGGCTGTACCCAAGATGGGAGACCAAGTCCGCGCTTAAGCGCTCATCGGCAAACTCCAGTTCGAGTCAAACTCCAGCATATATACCCTGCCTCTTGTTACGATTCAAGACTAAGGACCTCTCCTCTAACGACTTGAGATCCGGCCTTTATTCGCAACTCGAGACTAGCTTGGTTCCCACGAAAAACGTGCGCTCCGCCTCTGTTCGAGACCACTGCAAGAGACCAATGACCTCTCCTCTAGCGACTTGAGATCTTGGCTCCGCCTGGCTTGGCTCGAGGCCCTCTCCTCTTTGACACGATCGAGAGCAGCTTATCCTGGACACGTGCCTTTCACAGCACACGTCCGGGGCTTTACGAAAAACTACTCGGATGATTCCCGGCGAAGAATTCATCCTACACCGACTCAGATGACTCACCCGCCGACGACGTGAAGTCACCCTACCCGAGAGTATTTCGCGGCGTAAATACTCTTCCCCCTACGAGTTCGACTACGAAGAAGGTCAAGTCTTATCCCCGCAGCCTCACTCGTAGGGAGCGCGTTCTACTCAGATACTCCGCGGCGGTGGAGGTATCCTGGTGTGGTGTGGTGTGGTGTGGAGTGGAGTGGAGTGGAGTGGAGTGGAGTGGAGTGGAGTGGAGTGGAGTGGAGTGGAGTGGAGTGGAGTGGAGTGGAGTGGAGTGGAGTGGAGTGGAGTGGAGTGGAGTGGAGTGGAGTGGAGTGGAGTGGAGTGGAGTGGAGTGGAGTGGAGTGGAGTGGAGTGGAGTGGAGTGGAGTGGAGTGGAGTGGAGTGGAGTGGTGTGGTGTGGTGTGGGTGTATGTGGGTGTGTGTGGGTGTGTGTGTGTGTGTGTGTGTGTGTGTGTGTGTGTGTGTGTGTGTGTGTGTGTGTGTGTGTGTGTGTGTGTGTGTGTGTGTGTGTGTGTGTGTGTGTGTGTGTGTGTGTGTGTGTGTGTGTGTGTGTGTGTGTGTGTGTGTGTGTGTGTGTGTGTGTGTGTGTGTGTGTGTGTGTGTGTGTGTGTGTGTGTGTGTGTGTGTGTGTGTGTGTGTGTGTGTGTGTGTGTGTGTGTGTGTGTGTGTGTGTGTGTGTGTGTGTGAACGAACATAATCCAGAAGGCCCTTAAGAAAAAGAACTATCTCAACATGTCAGTGTTTCAGCCAACTGCATTTGTTTTTTTCATCCTGGAGAAGCATTCCTTGGTTAAGAAAATAAAGAAAATAAAAATCAAAGGTTTGGTGCTTCTTTTAAAATTGTTACAATAGCGTTTGTTTCAGGTTTATGCTTATATGGGGAGAAACAGATTGAATCTCAGTTCGGTCGAAAAACTCACAATCCAAATAAAAAAAACCCTCTCAACCTGAGATCCATACAAAAAAAGCACGCCATCTCGGTACAACCATAATTCAAATCCAGTGTCTCGAGATGTATGTGGTGCTCTATATTTGTTTGACTGACCGCCATCATCATCATCGTCATCGGAACACGATACGGAACCTGCCATTTGTTTTCTTTGAAGTGTCTGGTACAGTCTGTATGTCTAACGAATTTGTTGTGTAGAGCACCATATCACGGTTCAACTATTTTGTTTATTTTTTTTTTTTGTTTGTTACCGACTGACTGTGTGGGATCTGATGTGAAATTAGTGCAAAACTAAACGCTAGAAAAACACGAAGAGTGAATGCAATTTTTTTATTGCATTTGATAGATTGTTATCAGCCGCCGATGAAGCTGTCCGACAGTTTGAAAATAAACCAAAAATAGTTTACCTTTAAATTTGTTTCTACCAAATTTAATTAGCAAAAACTAAATAATTTTAAAAGAAACGATTAATGAAATTTCCTCCGAAAGAAAAACCATTCAGAGAAAGTTTTTGGAATATCATATAAAAGTTGCGTCAGATAGATGCCGGGTATCGTTCCGGATTGAACGTAAACTATAATGTTGTTGATGTGTTGTGATTGTGATACACGTCCCGAGTGTTGTTTTTGTTTGCACGTGTTGATTGACCGGTTCGTACTCGTATCTACCGGTTTCCGTTCGATGCCGCACGACCCAATGATGTTCGAATGCTGGATTGGAACTGTGTACCTACTGTAGCGGGAATATTCCCAATAGGGAGTTACAGTTTTGTTTTGTTTTTGTTGATAGGAAATTAATTGATTTTTTTTTTCTCATGTTAGATGAATATAAATTCTACTTGAACAACAGAAATTACCAGAGAAGCCAGGGAATTGAAAAAAGACATAAATTAGACGATAATAATTTTGAATATAAAAAAACAACGGGTTTTTGTTGTTATTGTCGTTTTGCAAATTTGTGTCATTTGAGTTATTTTTGTAATTATTAGCTTAGCTTGATCCAGCTCACATCCATATTTCATCGTTTAGTCTGAAATGCTTTATCAAGAGTTTAAAATCATATCCTGAAGCAGCTTCCTGATTGACTGAGACCATTAATTTTAATCATGGATCAAAAGAATGGTGTCTGGGATTGACAGCTTATTCACAATGAACCAAACTAATGCTCTCTCTTTGAACATCACCCAGCAAACATGAAATCGCATTTAAAATGATTACTCAAGTCATTAAAAACGTTACTGCGAATCGTAATTCCAACTAACGCAAGTAAAAGGTCGTAAAAATCGTTACTCGAAGTCGGATTGAATGGTTTAAATCGGATATGATTAAAAGTCCGCCATGTTCGCAGATTTTGAAGACGATTTCGTTCCTTTTTTTTTCTCTTTCATGGGTCAAAAGAGAGAACAGCTTTGTTGTTCTCTTTGCGACCAGCAGTGCAACCAGATTAAGGCTATGATCATTTAGTATCCGGGCAGTTACAAACGCTTGTATTTTAAAAACTATTCATTTGATCGAAAAACTTTCTATGGAGGAAATGAAGATGTTAATATGACATTTAATATAAAAATATAAAAAAATATTATTTATCAATGATTTTAAGAAATAATCTTACTTTTTCATAAAATCTCTTTTTTATCTTTGCAAACTTGTGTCAGTCATGTATTGATCTATTATTTTTACAACAGAAGTAAAAACTTTGCAAAATCATGATATTTTACACAAACTCACCTGGAAAAAGCAATTGGAATCTGGTTGGAACCTTTTCATGAGTAGGCATCTCGAGAAATTCGATCTCTTAAATCCGGTTTTAACATAAATTTCTTCGTCCATCAGGACACATCTGTCGCATTTCTTAAAAAACCGGTTGCACATATTGCAATCTAAGGAACTGTTCACTATAAGTTATTTACTTGGTGTCTGCTAGTCAGACAACACTTTTTGACTGACGGAAATGGATTAATTGCATTATTTAAGGGGTCTGCATTCAGTTATCCCCAATAACCATACCTAGACTTTTTACCATATTTAAGATCAAAGGTTCCATTCCAATGCTTGATTTTAACTTCGTATGGATTCTAGAGTGGCTCCTCATACTTCTTAACCATTCGGTCCAAAAAAGAATTAGAAAAGAATCAAGTCGACAATGAAGAATTTTCGAGGCGCAAAATGCGCAAAAGACGCAAATTTGTGCAAAATTATTTTTACCATCTCTTTTTGCATCGTAAATATCCCAAACACACATTAACTTAAAAATCTGCAAAAAATAGGCAAGATAGTCCTTTTTATAACCAACTCAACGCTGCTAAAGTTTTGCATATCCGCTAATAATAGTTATTACCGAAATAAAGTGCCCGGATACTAAATGATCATAGCCTTACTAAAAATCTGATGGTGTATTAACAAGAAATGCCCAATGACAGAGGCAGCAAATATTGTCGCTGGCAACGGTTCGCATGCGTTGAGAGGAAAAAAATTGTGCTCTCTTGCATTCTTTCAGTATGCATGAATATGGTGTCGAAATCGTATACTCTTAGCGCTTTAGCCAGAAGTTGAAAATTTGTATGTATATTGCGTCCACTTTGCTGTTTTTTCGAGTTTTATACGATCATTCTATAATGTATATGAAACGTATAACAAAGTTGCTGAGAAATATACCAACAAAAATGTTTGCTGGGCAATAACGGCGCTGGTCACGTCCTAGTTGTCAATAGATAAAATATAAAGAGAGTGGAGAGGATGAAAGAATAATTTTGTTCTCTCAGACCGAGGTTACCTCGGCATCCTAGAAAATAAATTTGTCTGTGGAATGAGAGAAAAGGATTCGATCAGGCTACATGTTTTGGGTTTTTATATATATTTTTGCCATTGACAAATTTTTGTTGATTTTCTATATTTCAACATGTTTTTATGTTGTAGGATTCCACGATTCAAATATGATCTTGAAAAAATTGGAATTCTGACTAAATTCATAATTTTTTCGGATTTAAAATTTGTTGAAATACACATAAACTTTGGTTGATCGCATATTTAGTTAAAAAACTGACGTAAACTTTATTTTATTGTAATTAAAAATCATTTGGATCATCATTTGTTTTTTTTTTTTGGTTTTTTTAAATTCTGTTATTTTTATCACTTCTGTTATTTTTGTCATTTATGTAATTTTGTCTAATATATTAACACATTAAGGACCATGTAGAAATCTTAGCCGTTAAACACCAACATTCGAAATTTATATCTCTAAAACTACTAGACCAAATTCTACAAATTTATTACCTTTGAGTAACTAAAAAGTATTGTGTTCAATCTTTGTAGAATAAAGTTGCATTAACAGATTCAAAACATTTGAGTTATGCTTCTTAGTGGTATTCTAGCGGCAAGCGAAAAAACGAGATATCTCGTGTTTGGTTCACAATGTGTTAACCTTTTTTTTAGTTTTTGTTATTTTTGTAATTTTTATCAATGTTTCACTTTTGTAATGTTTGTGTAATTTTTGAGGTTTTTGCCAGTATTGTTATTTTTACTATTTGATTCAGTTTTGGCATTTTCGTCATTATTTTTTTAAACAGTTTCTTTTAGTTGATATTTTTTTCTTTTTTTGCTTTTTCATAAATTTTGTCATTTTTGACATTACTGCCATTTTTTTGTATGATTTGTCATTTAGTAGTTTTATTTTGTCTATTTTGTTATTTCATTTTTATCATTTACATTATTTTTATCATTTTGTCATTGTGGCATTTTTAATTTTTTGTTTTGTTTTTTTTTTTGTTGTAATAAGGTCTGTATTCGAAAAAAAATTCAACACTTCTTTTTGTTTTCGAACAACTTTTGAAATTTTTAGAAAATTTTAAAATTTCTTTATCAATGTAATGTTCACATAAGCAAAATTTTATTGAAATAATTTAATATTATGGATAAGTATTTTGGCCACACATACGCCATCTGTATTGCACAGTATTGTAGGGATGAGATGAAGAATATACAGAAAATAAATCAAATTTAATTAGGAATAAAATAAAATAATAGTTATGTATTCAGCAACACTGTAGATGATGAATAAAATAAAATAAATTTCTATGACAACATTTTCTATTTTGGCAGCACTTGACAAACAAACAAAACAAAGTCAGTCGTTGATCTATTCTTACGAGCGACAGACGTGTTTAAATGAGTCTCTGAATTGAGATTCGTAAAATCACGACAATGACGTGGTTGGTAGAATAAGCACAAATTGTGTAGATATTTAAGGCTGCTGCTGCTGATTGTTTTGATTTGGCCTTCCGGTGGAAATAAGACGGAATTGCCGTTAGAAGCGCAGATATTTAAGGCTGCTGCTGCTGATTGTTTTGATATGGCCTTCCGGTGGAAATAAGACGGAATTGCCGTTAGAAGCGCAGATATTTAAGGAAGCGCAGTTGAGAAGGAATGTAGAAATGTGATGAAGGATAAGAAGAAATTAAATAAAATTTGTAGGAAGGAGAATAAAGATGTGAAATATGGAATAAAAATTGAGAATATTTGGTAAATAAAATTTTGCTCAAAAAAAAAAAAAAAAAACAAAAGTTGACGTGTGAAAAGTTTTAATTAAGAATAGAGGTGAGAAGGAATGTAGGGATGAGATGAAGAATATACAGAAAATAAATCAAATTTAATTAGGAATAAAATAAAATAATAGTTATGTATTCAGCAACACTGTAGATGAATAAAATAAAATAAATTTCTATGACAACATTTGCTATTTTGGCAGCACTTGACAAATAAACAAAACAAAGTCAGTCATTGATCTATTCTTACGAGCAACAGAGGTGTTTAAATGAGTCTCTGAATTGAGATTCGTAAAATCACGACAAGTAAAACTACCATTTTTCTGATTCAATACTCTTTTTATTTATCTTCATTTCCTGGAGCTTTGAAACTCAGAATTATCTTTTTTATCGAAGTTATGACAAGTTCAGCAGATAATCCACCTTCTGCAAGAAAACATCATTTATTCTATTACTCCACCACAGTTTTCGCATAATGGCACGATTCCAGATGCAATCAAAAAAGATTATCAACCTGAAATAAGGAACCTTTGAAACTTTCAAATTGTAAGTGCTATGAAGGAAAATAGTCGCTTTTGTAGATACTCTTGTCGTAAATTTGCCAATTGTTATGTACCATTTACCGATTAGCATCCTCCACAGATTGGCAGCCAAATTTAGAACATACTAGATGCTATTTTTTTTAACATTTTTCTTCTCGATCCTTTCCGTAACATTCAGACGAGACTTGTCAACGAAAAATTACTGGCAGGAGATCCGCCAGATGCCCACTAGAAAGTTCGTTTGGATTTCCTTAACGAAATTTTTCAAAAAGTCACTCATCTTAAGGTTTAACCATTTTGCGCACGATTTGACCACCGGATTTTTTTTATCGATGTACAGCATTTTTATCATTAAGACACGATTTTAGGTCTGTTTTTTTATCTGATGGATGGATCAGACTGAAAAAATGACCTGCTTGATCGCTTCTCCAATTGAACGTTCGGATTGCGCCTAATTGAACCCAATCATTCTATTTTTTTTTTCAAATTTCAGCGTACTTTTAGATTCTCTAGGACTTCTAAAACGATTTACCACATGAACTTTGGTCACATAGTTGATTTCCAGCTGTTTTGGGGTCTCTCAAAGGGATTTTCCGACATTTTCCACGCTTTCGCCCAAAAATTTCGCAGATGTAAACATAACATTACAAGGAATCACTGAAAATTTCATCAATATTCATCGATCCGTTGAAAAGTTATTCACAAATGAAAGTGATGCATTTTTTCCGGACGTAGTCCTTAGTAATTTTTGTCATTTTTTATTCTTTCGTGTTAAAATTTCGGTCATTTTTGTTTTGAAATGACTACATATTTTTTTAAAAATCACTCTTTCAATACAACATTTTTACTTCCTATTTTTGAAAGTTCAGTTAGTTAAACGATGTGTCGTATTGTATAATTAATTTAATTTTTTTTCTCCCTTTTTTCCAGGTAAAATTGAATTAATCGTGGAAAGTTACAATAGTACGGTAAGCTCCTTCCGAAGTGTTGTGTATAATTCAATTCAACGAATTCAATTTGTTAGATTGTTGTGTCCTGTTCGAGTAGCTTCCAATTCCGAAACTTATTAATGTCTTCCAACGAACTGAAACTTTCTTCTTATGATTGGAATATCCAAAGTAATTAATTCGATCGGAAAAATAAAAATTAAAAACTCAAAGCCCGCCATCCACGAGATCTGATGGAGTGGGCAGTCAGTTTTATTTGTATTCCAGTTTTTCCTGTTCAGATCGGACCCATTTCCAGTGGTGTTTGAATTCCTTTTTGCCTGCTCCATCAATCACAGCGCGCATTCATCGAACTGGCCATTCTGGAGCCACGATGTAATGCAACTCCCCGTCACTTACACACAATCGGCAGCAGCCGGACCCAGATATGTATTTTGCCACACATAACACAGAACGCCCGCTCTGGTGGAAATGGCTGGAATGATATTTAATTATTCGATTCCGTTCCGTTTCACCATTTTGCAATCAGAACCAGGCACGAACAGATGAGAATAATGGCTTGGCATCTATTTCCTTTTCCGTTGTCGTTTTCGTCCTGATGCACCCCTGGTATGGTAGATTGTCCCAGGAATTTTGCCATTCAACAAACGGAATCCAATCGTCCCTCGGCAGATTGAAAGGAGAAGTTCCAGAAAGGCAACCATCAGAATGCTGCGGCACTCGCCGCTCGAATGACAACATTGATGATCAGTCTGTCAGTCCGTTGAAAACGAAACGGGGAATTTGTTTCCGATGTTTTTCACAACCGGATATAATCCTAGCTCCTTGCGCTTTCAGTGTGCCAGTGCCAGGCGATAAGTTTGTTGATGCCAAGCCAAGCAAATTGGTCCTTTTATTCTGCCACTTTTTCATATGATCCTTCCTTTTTTCCCGATCAAATCTGCCTATCCTAGGCTAGTGATGATGGAGGTATAGCAAAAAAGATATGATTTCCGGAATTCCACGAGAATGTGACCACTGATTTTTGCCTTTCAAAGAAATCCACTTAACGCCATCCGTTTGTTACATTCTGATGGAAACTTTGTAAAATTAATTTCTCAGAAATATCAACTTCATCTGAGCCTTTGCTAGGATCTGATTTCGTGTTTCGGTAAACAACTTCTACAAATGAATAATTAGAAACACACCAATTAATTTCTCAGATGTCCAGTTCAAATCGGTGCATTTAAAAGCATGTGAAATTACAGCTTTTTCCTTTGTATATGTATGGTTTAAGGGTTATTTTTATAGTCATTTTGTGATAAATTTTTGGTTCTAAAGCAGAATCTATAACCACAATTTCTTACATTGATCGCAACAGATCATACGCCTTGCAAGAAATAATCTTGGTCAAGATTTCTAGAACTTTTTCAAAGCAACATTCTGTTTTCGCCAAAGCCAAAGAAGAAGACCACCCCCGCATTTCTCAGGAAGCCTAAAATAACCTGGAAGCAACGACATTCTCCCTATATGTGTGTGTCTCCTTGTAGGAAGAACGCAATGTTTCGCAATTTGTTAACAACAATGTTAAAAGTAGTCGATAATTTGATTTACGACAACAACCAAAAAAAATCCGGTCGGTCGCTTCCGAAGCAATTTTTGGAAAGGCTTCCTTTTCCCCGGGAATTGTGAATGTTCCACCAGAAGGAATATGTTTTACCTATTCGAGACTTGGCTCACAATGTTTTACCATGTTGGAAACCTTTTTCCCATAGATTTATTTGCTTTTCCACTCATGCCCCCATTTAGCTGAAGAAGAAATGCTTTTCCCGACAGTTTTTTTCTTGGTTCTTTTTCCCCGTTGTCATCTTCAACGGGTAGAGGTACTCCGTTGCTTTTATCGATAAAAGCAAAAGAGCGCTCCAAGAGATATTTTATGAATCTATGATGATGGACGACGTCTCTCGGGGGAGCTGTTTCTCGTTCCTGGTCTGGGTCTGGGTTTTCGATAGAAGAAAGTGTTTTTTGTTTACACTCCTGGATTCGATGTTTTGGTTGTTTTTATTGAGGCCGCTGCAAACATCTTTGAAAGCGACCGTGCGATACCGTAAAACTGCTTGAATGAAATCGTTGGCTAGTTCAATGTGTAGGAATATGTAGCTCGGTTGTCTAGTCAATGACCATCAATGAACCCTGAAAAAGAAACAGCACAATTTACACAAAAATGTCAGACTAGAACTAAACAGAAAATTGGCGAACGTGGCAAAAAAGTTGAACCAAGGCCGGCAAGATCTGCCTTATTGGGGAAAAGGGGGTGGTTTGGAGACCTACTTTTTTTATATTTTTTTTGCTCGAACAATGCGTGATTAAATAAATCAAAATATAATTTTTTTAATTCTATTATTTAAACTTTTACATTTAGAGTTTTTTGTATTAAATAGAAATTTCTGAAAATACATCCTAGAATCTTTAAAATGGTGATTTCGATTTGTATAAAGAATCCTTTCCTTTAGGAACAAATTAAGAAACTTACTTTCATCGATGGTTGAAATCTTAAAAATCTTTTTAAAAGGGGCAGGAGAACTTCTGGCAACCTTTAGCTAAGAGGTTGCCAGAAGTTCTCCTGCACCTTTCCGGACATATTTTATTTTAAATTCTATTTCTAAATTTTCAAACTAAAATCTAGGCAATATCCAGGCAAATTTAGTAAAAAACCAGGAACTATTCATCAAAAATCAAGAAGGAAAAAATATTTCAATGTTTGCAGAACGACTGATTTTTATTTTTTTGACGTAGAATTACGTCTTACGGCAACACTATAGGGGGACAAATTGAAATTTGCGAATCGATCTCGCGTCACGAAAAACTCCTCTTTATCGGACATCCTATCTAAAGGATTATGACGTCATCACCAACGCCTACTTTGATGGGTTTTGTTTTTCCCTACCTACGAAAGGTATAAAACAAAGGGCTCTTCGGTCGACCCGGTTTCAGTTTCATTTGGCCCGTTGAGCTGAACAGAGTACGCTGCTATTCGATCGGTGTTTGGACCCCACCAGTGGTAATCCTACACCGATATCGAGTAGCAGTTCTGTTTAGCATCTAGCGTAGCAGCATAGACCAGCCATAAACAGCTAGCAGCGAAGACGACCATCAGTGGAGATGACCTGCAGCGGAGAGCTCCAGTGGTGTAGGATATAAATAGAATGATATGAGAATGGGTGATAATGCATGAGTGTTGGTATGTGTTGTGTTAATAATGTGCGTGTGGTGTGAATGGCGTGTGGAGTGTGTGATGATTATAGCGTGTCATAATCAGCACACACTCCGCACACATCACACGCACAATATTTACACAACAAAGCGATGTTACAGGGTTGCTAGCGAACCGGCAAAAACTTGGGAATTCCATCGCGTCACCGGGAAACCAGGAATTTTGAAAAATCACCGGGAAAGCATAGATTCACTAGCGGTCCTTAATATGTTGAGAACCTTTCATCTGATCGAGTTTCCGACAAATATTTTTTGACGTCAAATGATTATGGTTCGGTTCACATGTTTCTGTTTAATGCAAAAAGCTAATATTTTGGCTGCATGAGTTGTTTTGAAACAGAGCTACCTTTTTCCTAACGAAATGAATCTAGTCGAAATAAATAAGTCAACATATTTTTGAACAGTTGTTAGAATTGTGGAGCGAAATAATGAATGGATATCAAGTATGTTGGGTTCGATCCAAAATTTAATAAAATTCTTTCAGTTTGATGTGAAAAGACTACGTGTTAAAAGACGATGCAGTATTTTTCATAATTTGATACCGATTAACAAGTTTTGGAAAATTATTGTTAGAAATTTTAGAGTTATGAATTATTTTCATAACTCCGGGAAATCATAATCTTTACCGGGAAATACTTTGGAATTACAAATAAAATAAATCGCTAGTAACCCTGATATAAGCATATTCGCCCTTTAGTAACATAAATTCAGATTTGATACCGATTCCATAGAGAATCGTGAGAAGAAGCTTATATTCTCTTTTCTGCACTGATTCAAGCGTTTTGATTAAAGGCAGCGGTGGTATGTGTAATAGTGTCAGCACACTTGCTAACTCGCTTTTTTGACTTGTGTGTTAAATCGTTGCCTATTCATAGGCGTCTAATATGATCCGTTTCTTTACTGCGGATGGTTTGCATGTCACGAGTTTAACTAGTTCTATCAATGATTAAATAATATTTTGTATTCTAAATTAAAAATACCTTTTACTTAACGGTCTTTGGACCGACATTAAAATAACTTCGTATGATACTAAACGTATGAAAGGCAGCGGTATCGTGTGTACTTTTATCATGTATCGGGATTTTTCAATCAATTACAAACAAACGTTGGCGAAAAGAAGATTACATTGGTAAGGTACAAGACAGGCTGTCGTAATTCTACGTTAACTTTGCGGTCGTGTGTTATGTACAACCTCTTCAACTTTTTCTTGGGAAATTCCGGCTTGCAGTCTATTTTTTTTAGCAAAAACGATTTTTGTTTTATGTATCCAACGTTTCAATCCGTTTTGGATCTTCTTCAGGGACTGAAAAATGTCGTTTCCTTGTTGTTGTCGACTGGGCTGGTCTTGTAAAGCTGTCTATTTATTGTGTTAAGTGTTTCCCGGATGAAATCAGGTTGTCAGGGGATTTTGGGAAAAAAATTTCTCAGCACTATTTCAGGTGAATAGTGAAAACTGTGTCAAAGTTTCGATGTTGAGGAAAATTTATCCCAAAATCCTCGGACAGCCGGATATCATCCGAGAAACACTTAACACAATAAAAAGACAGTTTTACAAGACCAGCCGAGTCGACAACAACTAAAAAAAACGACACTTTTTAGTCCCAGAAGAAGATCCAAAACGGATTAAAACTTGAATACATAAAACAAAAATCGTTTTTGCTCAAAAATAGACTGCAAGCCGGAATTTCCCAAGAAAAAAAAGAAGGAAAAAATTTGAATCATCTAGAAATTTGTTTATGTTTATTTTAATAAATCCAGCTCGAAAAAAAAATTTTTAGCGATCAAATTTCTAATAGCGCTATTTTATTTTTTTTTTTACCTCCGGGCAAACCCAGGATTTTCTAAACGAAATGTGGGCAACCGGGCTGAGCCGAATCTAGTCAATTTTTTTATTGAACATTCGGACAAGTCCGGGTACAATCGGGTAATCTGACAAGCTTGATTTTGCTTATTTTATTCGAACTTACAAAAGTTTTGTTCAAGAAAGCCATCAATTAACAAAAAAAAAAACGAATTCTATGCTAAAATCAAATAAGCTAAATGTATCCAACTTTTGAACAAATTCAAAGATTTAAATCATAAATGAAAAAAAAAAAACAATTTTAAAAAGTGAATATAATAGATTGAAATTGATTTTGATTAAATCGAACTCATGCAAAATCGATACTAGTTAAACATTTGAGTTTAAAATTTGGCGCTTGGAAAAAAACTGCAAGATTAATAATGTTGAACAATAAGTCAAAAACATAGGGAATTCCCTGCAGTTTCTGTAAGATAAGATACATGTATCTTTATCATCAAATACTTTTCATTAAAAATCACTGAACTTAAATTCAAAATTTGTCGGAATTCCAATAAGTTTTCTGAAATGTACAAAAAATTTTTTTCTGAATTTAGGTTTCAGATTTAGAATTTCTAATCTGACCCAAGAATTGAAATTAGTTTCAGAGCCCTCAATTATGTATCCATAACTACAATTCTGATGTTAACCGCAGGCCGTGGCGTAGAGGATAGCCTTCAAGTCTTCTAAGCCAATGATCATGAGTTCGAATCCTGGTCACGGCATGCATAGTACACTTTCTATGGGTTGGTGGTTTTAGCACTGATAAACTGATATAACTCTAAACCACATTCCCATCAACCAAAGGTTTGTGTCTCAACTGCTTAGTAAGTGATTAATACACTGGTTGTGATGGGGCGCTAGCATTCAAAAATTACTCCGCGTGGTCTAATGACACGTAGAAAAATATATAGAAATTTTATTATCTACCGAGCATTTTTAGCCTGCTTCAATTTTTCTGCGTGCAAAAGTATAAGTTGCTATGGTGTTCAGTTTTTGTTATGTTTTCCTCCCAGTGAAAAAAGGTCCCGATGGTTGAAATGTACTAGATTCATTGAGCTTTGAATTTAAGGAACAAAATTTGAAACGTGCCTGCATATGAAATGCAATTCTTCATATTAAAAAAAAACTATTCCAATTAATAGGATACTAAAATTTAAAAAATAATTTCACATTATAATTGAATTACAGTATAACATTTTTTAAGAATTAATTTTAGCAAATGAATAAATGATATAGATTTAAAGACTTTCAATGCGAAAATGTTCTTTACCTTATTGAGGGAAAAAGTCGCAGTTCTTTAAAAAAGGATCTTGTGGTGAACGATTTAGTCTTGGCATTTTATTAGAGAAAATACTTTATTGATCATATGAAATTTCTTCTAATTTCCCCTTTTAGATAAAACTTTCAAAAGATCATACACTCTTCTTCAATGAGGATGGAGTTGATCCGATACATTAAAACTAAAATTTATACTAACTGAGTTACATAACTCTTCATAAAAAATATTTTCGAATTGTCAAATGAAAATTTAATTATTTACGAAAAAATCGAAATTTAGCTATTGGTATCATTACATGATCGGGAACCGAAGGTTAGGGAATGATGAGCTAGTTGGCGCCAGGAGCTCTGGGCGATGAAAATTTTTCTCCTACGCAGGGGGAATTATATCAGCTTATCAGTGGTTTTAGCATTTGTAAGATGCTTGCCATCATATCTTGGAAAGATGTAGGCGCTTAGAGTTGAGAAAAAGGAATCTCTTCGAAGAAACATCAAGTTTCATTAAGATCCTGTATGTGTTTGAGTTCGTTTTTTAAAAAATCTATATCAATTTTATAATTTTGAATGATTAATCTCTATCGCTATTTTGAGCTTTGTTGTATTTTAATTTTGCATAAGAACTTCAAGAATCATGAATCAAATTTGGAAAAAAAGAAAGTTTCAATCAAATTTCAACTGACAATTTAAAATAAAGCTTTTTATTTCAATGCTTAATAGGGATTCGAATCGAAAATCAAGAATTCTTTACTGGGTACCGTACAGAATCCGAAATATGAAAACACAAATACAATTTCGATTTTAATGGTATCTCTAAAATGAGTTAAATCTTATTTAAAATTTAATATTCAGAAATGAATTACTATAAATGAGGGGGAAACTTTAGGAAAACTGTAGTCTCAGGAAGTCGATTTTTAACCAAAAAAATTTTTTTAAATAACACCAGATCTGGACGTTTTATGCATTTTTAGGTCATTTGGCATCAAAATTGAAATTTTGATTTTACGGATTCCTTTGGTGATTTTTTTGGGTAAAAAATCCGAAAGTTTGAACGTCAAGTCCGATTGAACAGATATTTAACGCAGGTCAGTTTTTTGGGCCAATGTTTCGTTATTTTTATTTCAACTTATTTTTGTCTATGCTTTTTTTAATTTCGTGTTTGAATTATTTTTGTCAAAGTTTTACCACAATGTTGTTACTTTTTGCCTACTTCTGAAGTTATGTTTGATTAATATTTGCGAGGGCTTGTGATATAGCTCAGTTGGCAAGTCTGTTGCCTCCTGAGCCGATGTCCGCGAGTTCGAGCCCAAGAGTAAAATATCGAACACAGTTGTACCGGATAAGTTTTTCAATAACGATCGCAACGTTGCAACGTTGATAAAGTCGCGAATGCCATAAAGATGGTAAAACGACTATAATCGAAACATAAAAAAAAAAATAATATTCTCAAAAGGTTTTAATCATTTTTTTTAAATCATATTGATTTGTGTTGCAGTGTTTTTATTATTGTCAAATTTTTGTTTCATTTTTGATCCACAAAAAATAATAATAATAACGGGACATGACGAAAATCCGTTTTTATTTTTTTTTTGTTTTTTTTTTGTGTCTTTTCTATCTGTTTTTATTTTAGTTTGATTTCGATCTTGTTCTTTCTAATTTTTTAATTTTTGTGTTTTGCTGTTTAATTTGGCCAATTTTCCGTTATTTTATTTGTGAATCCTTTTTTTTTAATTTCATGCTTAAAGTATTTCAGTCAAAGTTTTACCACAATGTTGTCTTTTATTCAATTTGTTTCGTCACTTTTTGCTTAATTTTGAAAATATGTTTTATTAATGTTTGCATGATTTCCTAATCATTTTTTAATCATATTGATTTGTGTTTCAGTGTTTTGTTTATTGACAAATTTTTGTTTCATTTTTGATCCACAAAAAAAAAGATAAAAACGAGACATGACAAAATTCCATTTTTATTTATTTTTTTCTGCTTCTTGTCCATCTGTTTTTATTTTAGTTTGATTTCGGTCTTGTTCTTTTTAATTTTACATTCTTGTCTTTTGCTGTTAAATTTTCTCTCAGTCATAGTCTCATAGTCAAATTTTTCTCAGTTGTTCATTATTATTGATTAGATTTTGTCTCTGCCTTTCTTATTTTTTGCTCATTTCGGTTCATTTTTGACATTTTTCATGGGTGTTAAAATCTTATTTTTCTCATATGTTTGACTTTTTTCTGTTATTTTCTCTTTTTTTTTTATTGGTCTTGTTGGTATCTTTCTTTATTTAAAACTTGAATCATTTTCGTCCAAGCTTTACCAGAATGTTGTCTAATTTTTAACTTGCTTTCAGTCGTTTTTGAGTCATTTTTAGCCCATCTTAATTGTTTTATATTTTTTCAGTCTTAACACATTTTTACAATAACATTCGTTTTTGATTCTGTTTGTCTCATCTTTGTCTGATTTTTGTTTTATTTTATATCAACACACTTTTTATGTATGCATTTGTCTCATTTTTGTCGTATGTTTGGTTTTTATTTTTCTTATTTTTGTCTGTTTTTGTTGTTTTAAATTTCTTTTCTATTTTTCCTTTTTTGTCTTATTTTTGTCATATTTAGAGTTTGCATATCCCTGCCATTTCAGCGTTCCCGGGAATCGGGAAATCTGACGAACCTTTTCCCGGGAATTCCCGGAATCCCGGGAAAAATTAAAAATTGAGTTTTTAATAGTCTACTGTTTACGAAACCTTCTCTATATGATTTTTATTTTTTATTTTTAGATAGTAGTATTGCAAAACATTGCAAATCATTTCAAACATTTTTAATGCCTCAAAAATTCAATTAACAATTATTAAAAATTGAAACCCAAAAACTAAAGCCTTTAATCGACAAAGTTGACTGATTCTCGTTACAAAATTTAGAAATAATTGAGAAAGTTTTTTCACTACCGACAAATATTGGCTAGCTAGATTTCAGGTTATTCACTAGTTCACTTAAATCTCGTAAATTTTTAGATAACTATCTTTTTGTTTCAAAATATGTCATTTTATTCCCAATGATTTTGCTACTGCGAACACTTCTTCTAAATGATGAGTGTTTCAAAATAGAACTTTCAGATTCTTTTCGTAGCGTTTCTTTATTGGAATTGCTGGGTCTTTTAGATTCTAATTCTTTGTCGTTTTTCCCTTTTACACTAAGTCTTCAAAGTTATTCAAAGTATTTAGAGAAAAATGTTTAAGTCTAAGGTAGAATTATCATTTTCATTCCCAATGTGATCCATTTTTTCAATTAAGATTTTGTGAGTTTTTGAAAATTTAGCACTTTTTATTGACTTCGGAAGTTCCCGGGATATTTAAGCGTTTCCCGGAATTCGGGAATTCCCAAATTTTGTTTTATGCCCGGTCAGGAAATTCCGGGTAGGACACGCTAGTCGTATTTTCATTTCATTTTGGGGACAATTTCACGTTATTTTTTGTAATTTTTTTTTCAGTTATTTCTTATTTTTGATTCATTTTTTAACTGTTTTTTCTCATATTTGGCTGGTTTTTGGTTCATATCTGACCCAATTTTATCATGTGTGTAGAAGTTTGTCGAATTTTGGTCGTATGTTTAACATTTTTCCTTTATTTTCTTTTCTATGTATTTTGCCTGTCTTTGCTTTTTTTTTTTTAATTTAAAGTTGGAATCATTTTCGTCCTAGTTTTACCAAAATTTCTTTCAATTTTAACTTATATTTGTCTTGTTTTGTCGTATGATTAGTATTTACCTTCTTTTTTTTCTGCCTATTTTCACTTTTGTCTTATTCATCTCTGAGTTTCTTCTTTTTTAATTTTTTTCTGTTTATTTTTCGTCTCAAGTTGCATGTTTGTTTCATTTTTTATTTCCTTGTTACGTTTTGTTCAAAAATTTTTGTCCTTTTTCATGTATTTTTGTTATTTTTGTTTCAGTTCCATCTAAAAATTGTCTCTGTTTTCTCATTTTTGGGTTATTTTGATTCATGTTTTAACCCTCCTAGGCCGTTCGGGTCAATATGACCCGAAGCAAACTTTAAAATCGTCATAACTCTTTTGAAAAAAATCGGAAAAATATGAAATTTGGAACATATTACTAAAACCACGAGATACATAACCTGTAGAAAAAGCAACTTCCTGTGACCACCGGAAATGCCACAACTGGCAAGCCGAAAAAAAAAGTTACACAAAAGCCGTTCGGGTCAATATGACCCGAGAGTTTGCGCGCGTTCCCCTGATGATATATGTTAACCGATTTTCATGATTTTACATTCATTAGTTAGGAAATTTATTCTAGTTTCTGAATGTATAAAATTTCACTTGATGTAACTTATCCGAACGTCTGGATTCTGCTCCGAATGGAAAAAAACCCCGAAAATAATGTCTTCTCAGAATTCCCATATCTTCTCATTGCTTTGACGTATTGAAATTATCTAATAAGTTTTGAAATTGTGAAAAATAAATCTTTTTAAACATATAGAAAAATTTATGGTCATATGGAATTTTCGATCGCTAGCGTGGAATTTCTGAAAAAAAGCTTCTTTTTATGAACTTTTGCGTTGCAGTGTTGTATCTCATTCTTAACTGAACCGATTTCCAAAATTCAAATTTTAGTTTTATTTGGATAACATGATAATCATTTTCACTGAATACACTTAGTATCTCAAATATTACTGTTGTTCGTAATACGACAATGAAAACAAGAAAAAAATCGTGATTTTCGAACCCGTCTGTTATGATGCGCACATTTCTCATTTTGTTATCGTGATTTCTTAAAATTTTTCATCAAACCTGCCCATTTTTTATACACCAAATGATAGATTTTAATCTCTACAATCGATTGATATGCTGTTTATGTGGTTTTTCAAAAATTTGTAGCAACGTTTTCCGAATTTACTAAAAGATATCGGAATTCGTCCAGATTTTCAAAAGTTTTGTAGCAAGCAAGCACAACCCCCCGGGAGAGCGTAAATCGAACAAAATCCATGGCTCTCCCAGTCGTGCTCTCGAAATCTGCCGTTCTATGGCAGACTGAAGGAATCGCCAGCATGGTTACTTAGGGTGGTTTGTGCTGATACGTATGAATATTTTTACGTACCTAATTCATAGCTAAGTCATTGTCTTCATCATTTTGATTGTTTTTCAGCTTTTCAAAGTTACAGAGACCTAGTTCAGAATTTATTTTATCTTTAATGCATAGTGTGGTTTCAAAACGACACTTAATTTAAATTATTCCGGAAGCGCATGGATATTGTTACATGAAAAACAATCACAACCAATATTACAACGACTTAAATCTTTAAGTTTATAATACTATAAATATCGAGTTCTAATTTACATGTGAAATATAAGACAAAATGTGCATAAAAGTAATATAAATCATAATTTGAACTCTTCGTGGTGTTATGAGAATTAAAAGAAGCTTTGAATGAATAAGTGATTGCCATATCAATTTAAAAAAAGTCGTGTTTAAAAAGGTTAAGACATTATGTTCCAGAACATTGTCATCGACATCTTTTGTTTCAGTGATATTTTTTTAAATAGACATTCTTCATTTACATAAGTGTGATTTTTATGATTTTACTCATGTTTTCTTCAAAAAGATTCATAATTTTAACTTATTATCAGGATTAAAAAAAAACTCCAAATAAATTATAAATAATTTATGATTAAAACTTTAGAAATAGTTTTATGGATTCATAATGCTGTGCTTCGAATTGTGAGGTCTAAACTAGTTTTTCGGATTTTATTATTTTAATTTTTGAATTTCCGAATATGAATTTTGCAATTCAAATTAACATTTTTCTAAGAGTTCAGAATTGGAATTTATAATGAATAAATAAGTAATTGAAAACTAAGATAAAAGAATTGCTTATTCTTAATTTCAAATTCATAACCCAACAAAAATCAGAATTCAAATTTAAATTCGATAGTTTCGATTTTAGTATCATAAATATGAAACTTACAATTTTGTAGTACGAGTTTTCAATCGTGAGTTTGTTTTATTTTTTAAATAAGGGTTTAAAAAAGAATTGAAAATTGTGGACTTTTTATTTAAAATTCACCATTGGAAGCTTAGTATTGTGAACAATTTCGATTTAAGAATTTTGAATTCAGAAAAAATAAATTGTGAACATAGAAAAATGAATCATGAATATTGAATTATTCATTCTAAAATTTTATTCTTCATTCGGATTCGAAGTTCAGATTTGTAATCTGAAATATAAACAGCGGATCTTATTTTAATACGTATTGTTTTGAAATAATTCAAAAATTAACATCGAAATCATTCACACTTGTGTAAAAGTCTTATGTATGTATGTAAATTTTATGTTACAAATAAAAATCAAAGGAGATGCCACCGAAATTATTTTGCCAAATGAGAATTCCAAAACATTTCTGAACTAGGTCTCTGTAACTTTGAAAAGCTGAAAAACAATCAAAATGATGAAGACAATGACTTAGCTATGAATTAGGTACGTAAAAATATTCATACGTATCAGCACAAACCACCCTAAGTAACCATGCTGGCGATTCCTTCAGTCTGCCATAGAACGGCAGATTTCGAGAGCACGACTGGGAGAGCCATGGATTTTGTTCGATTTACGCTCTCCCGGGGGGTTGTGCTTGCTTGCTACAAAACTTTTAAAAATCTGGACGAATTCCGATATCTTTTAGTAAATAAGGAAAACGTTGCTACAAATTTTTGAAAAACCACATAAACAGCATATCAATCGATTGTAGAGATTAAAATCTATCATTGGGTATATAAAAAATGGGCAGGTTTGATGAAAAATTTTAAGAAATCACGATAACAAAATGAGAAATGTGGGCATCATAACAGACGGGTTCGAAAATCACGATTTTTTTCTTGTTTTCATTCTCGTATTACGAATAACAGTAATATTTGAGATACTAAGTGTATTCAGTGAAAATGATTATCATGTTATCAAAATAAAACTAAAATTTAAATTTTGAAAATCGGTCCAATTATGAATGAGATACAGCGCTGCTAAGAAAAAATGTTACCTCTTTTGAAAAGTGAAATTTTTTTTCCGGTAATTCCAAGATCGCTATTAAAACTCCCATGGGACCCTAAAATTTTTATATATGTTTAAAAAGATTTATTTTTCACAATTTCAAAACATATAAAAAAAAATTGTTACACCAACCTATACTGCAGATATAAGAATTTTAAAATGATGTCTTTTTTCTGTTCAAAGCGTTCTATAGGTCATCTGCTAAGTCAAATCGATTTAAATTTTATATATTTAAAATCTTGAATAAATTACCTAAACAATGAATCTAAATTCATAAATATCGGTCAAGATATGTGACCAGTGGAAAGAAATCAATTTACTAGTCAAAACCAGCGAAAAATAATTTGTTCAAAATTTTGCGAACGGCCTAGGAAGGTTAATCTAGTTTCCTCATGGTGTATAAGATTGTCTAATTTTTGCCGTATGTTTTATTTTTCCTATTTTCTTTTCTTTTTTTCTAGTTTTTTCATTTTTCATATTTGTTTTTTTTGTTGATTTAATTCCTCCTTATTTTTTTTATTTTGTATTTCTTCTGTTCCATTCTTTATAATTTTTGTCTATTTTTTAATATATTTTTGAGTCTCATTTTGGTCTCTATTTTTGTCATATTTCTTTTTTTTTGTCTTTTTCATGAGTATTTTATTTACTCACAATAAGGTAATAAAAAAGAACATAATTTCGTCCAGAAATTGGTGGTTATCGATTGTCATCATTGCAGATGGCAACAAGAGATGATTTAAGGAAAGTCAAAGAAGCGAAGGTGAATGAAGATTACAATCTGAAATCTTTTGAATCGTGAGTTTGCTTACCATGAGCTTATTGAACTAGTCAAAACACTCATAGTAAAACCAGACTTGTAAACCATCGACATTTTCTCTGACAGTCGCACAGCCTGCTTTTATCAGTATCATTGTTCGTGCCATCAAACGAACGCGTCCGAAAACTTGCCGAACAGTCGACTACCATCAAACGAAACGACATTCATTCTTCTTTGTGTGATTGTCGAACGAAATTTCGTGTCTTGGTACACGAGAGGGATAATTTGATGGTCAAACGACCATCATTCCCGACAGTTTACGACATCGCCTATCTCTTTCACGCAGCAGAACTTACAGACTCAATAAACAAATGCAATCTTTTCTATTCACTCCCTCCTGTTGAAAAAAAATTCGTCACTCTGCAGCACCGGGTGATGTTTGGATGTGTTGGTCGAACAATGTGGAATGATTATCTCTATTATCTACGCAAGAGGGATGACAGTCAAACGACTAACCACAAAAAAGATCAAAATTTCGTTTGACATTTTTTTGCTCTCCGATCAAACGATTGCGCTCTCCACGATTGTCACGAACGATGTGTGGTGGTTGTCTCCGGAAAAATTCAAACGATGGTGACCACTTACAAGCCTGAGTAAAACTCCTCCTCAATAACCGTTCGAAATCTATTCTGATTTCTTAATATGATTATGGAATGCATTATTTTATAGAAACATGAATTTTGTATGTTCATAAATTTCAGCGCCCTGATTTTTTATTTTACAACAAATTTCTTAAATTTTCGTGAGTTCAATTTTTGCCTTGGTACTGGCACCTTCAATCGAAAATACATTCGCTTCCCATCCAAACTTGTCCGAACGTGGCAAACAAACTGTTTGCTGTTGGGATAGCATTAAAATGTCGCAACAATTTTATACGCACCGACCATAATGTCAGAGTCCCAATAAAACTGTTCGGAAAATAAGACATTTTGCGCGCGGTCGGCAAATAAAATAAAGTGTTCAAAGACGGAAACGACATCAAATGATTGATGTCTGTTTTTCCAACCAACATTGTCATCATCATCGTCATCATCAACATCAACATCAGCCAAATCATCATTATGGTGGGTTGATGCACGTCGATTTGACAGACGACGTCTTCCCTCGTCGAAATAATGATTATTTTTATCAACCAACAAACAGGGTGCAGACATTTTCCCCCGAATCGAAAAAAAAGAAGCTCGTTTGCTTCCAGAATTCCTCCCGCAGGCACGTGTTTCCGCCTCCGAATCTTTTGCGGACCGAAAAATATGAAAACGAACTCATTCATCATGTTCAGTGCAAATTTTATTAGCAATATTATTTGCTGCGTTGCCATCAATCGAGTTGTGCTATTCACACCCAGTACCTTTCGGGTTATAATCACACTCTCTGCTGATGACAATACATACACACGTTGTGTGCTCAGATGGAACACAAACACTTGTGGTGGGTGGAATTTGTCAACAAGATGAATCGCAGACGCAGGGAAATTCAACACCTCGCGGAGCGTTCGTCGTCAATGATTGAGCGGCAATAAACCGGTAATTGTGACCGGTAACGAGTTTCTTAGAAATTTTAGGAGAGTTTAACATTTGAGAATTTTAATCTTAAGACAGGTAGAAAGCGTCATTACTTGATGTCAAATTCAGATCCTTGGTTTGGATTCAGACCTTGGATTGACATTGAAGACTTGGAACTTAAGGTTTGGATTAAGAAATAAAAGAACTAAAATATCTCAACTATAAACAAAGTGATTGCAAGAGATGGCCGCCCAAAATTGAAGGAATGTCAAAGACGAATAACTTTTTTTTTGTTTATCTGTGACACTTTACCAACCCTTTGGCATTCGTGTCAAAAAGACGAATAACTAATAACATGGAAAAGATTTAAAGAAAAATGTGGCTTGAAACAGTAAAAAAGCTGACAAAAATTGTACGATTCGGTGTGACGAACATGTTGAGAGGGGCAGGTGAAAGGAGAAACGTGAAAAACTTAAGGCCTTAACTTAAGAACACGAAAGGCCGGAACAAATTTGAAATCCTTCTTTTGCCACTTGGAGTTCAAACAACACGAGGTGGGGAGGATAAAAAATAATCTAAATTTTTAATAAATGGGAACAATTGGGCAAAAGCTTGCATTTAATCGACATGCATGCAATCTACAATGCCCAAAATCGTAATTTAAGTTTTTTTCAGATTACTTTTTTTTTAATTCTCGAATACAAAAGGTGATACAATTCCCATTTTCTACATTTTGACTTTCATTCTTGCAAATCTTTAAATTTTCGTGACAAAAAAAGAATTTAATATTTGTACCGGCCCAAAGGAAGATAATAAATATTAAAAAATTAGTACGAACAATTTTAAAAAAAGGAAAAGATTAAGGAAAAATATGACATGAGATAGATGAGAGAAATTAAAGAGGTACACGAGATGAGGGAGATGAGAGAGATTAAAGAGGAACACGAGATGAGGGAGATGAAAGAGATGAGAAAGATGAATGATGTGGGGGAGGTGAGATAGATGTGGGAGATGAGAGAGATGAGAGAGATGAGAGAAATGAGAGAGATGAGAGAGATGAGGGAGATGAGAGAGATGAGAGAGATGAAAGAGATGACAGAAATGAGAGAGTTGATAGAGAAAAATATCACATGAGATAGATGAGAGAGATTAAAGAGGTACACGAGATGAGGGAGATGAAAGAGATGAGAAAGATGAATGGTGTGGGAGAGGTGAGAGAGATGAGAGAGATGAGAGAGATGAGAGAGATGAGAGAGATGAGAGAGATGAGAGAGATGAGAGAGATGAGAGAGATGAGAGAGATGAGAGAGATGAAAGAGATGAGAGAGATGAGAGAGATGAGAGAGATGAAAGAGATGAAAGAGATGAGAGAGATGACAGAAATGACAGAAATGATAGAGTTGATAGAGAAAAATATGACATGAGATAAATGAGAGAGATTAAAGAGGTACACTAGATGAGGGAGATGAAAGAGATGAGAAAGACGAATAATGTGGGAGAGATGAGAGAGATGAGAGAGATGAGATAGATGAGATAGATGAGATAGATGAGATAGATGAGAGAGATGACAGAAATGACAGAGATGAAAGAGATGAGAGAGATGATAGAGACAAGAGAGATTAGACAGTTGAGAGAAATAAGTTAGATTAGAGGGTTCAGAGAAATGAGCGAAAGGAGAGAGGAAAGAGATAAACAACCAAAGATTTTGTTGCCTCCCAAAATTAATGTAAGTAATTAATGTAAATTATTATTATTATTAGATTCATTTCATTCATTTTTCTATACATCTAGTTTTAATCTCTATTTTTATTTAATCTGCTAATTTTCTTATCGCTTTCATTTTATAACCCTTTTAATTATTCAAAGATCTCATTTATTTAACTTTTTCATTTTTCAATGTTTATATCCCCCTCATTGTTTTTATACCTTTTATTTTTTTATCACTTTTTTTTATTTCTCTTTTTGTTTATTTTTTTTCTTTATCCTTTCATTTAAATACCTTTCTTTTGTTTTAAATTCCTCCAATTTGTTTATTCCTTCCGTTTTCTATCTCTCTATTTTTTTTCTTATTTTTATCTGTATCGTTTTTATCTTTAGTTGATGGATAATTTCAATCTAGTATGTCTAATAAAAAAAACTAAACATTGATAATCGAATTTAAGTCGTTTATCCATCCTTATCCATTAGTCACTTGACTCCCGCTAAATTGTATAAATCAAACGGTCAAGTGCGGCGTATGGATAGGTGGTGAAGTTCACGGTCAGCAGAAGCCAAACAACAACAACGAAAAATGAAGTCTGTCTTCCTGCATTCCGACAATGTGTGTATGCCCTGGCCCGATTGAACATCATGTGGATAAAGGTTTTAGAACTTTTTTTTTCGCTCTTTTTCCCATTATTGTTCCCCAGTTTCTGGTTGAATGGTCCGGAAAACGAGATATTCGGGAACGTGGACAATCGGAAGCGATTTTCATGACTGCTGCCTGCCTGTTCCCGGGATATGAGGATTACATAAATTGGATACACATATTCTGGGTGCTGCCGGAAAGGTCACCCCTTGTGGAGGTTTGATTTTTGTTGCCGTTTTTTTTTTGCTTTTGTTGGGACATGACACACAGCAAGAACTGTCAGAAACACACTTGTGACGGGTGTCACCCTGAATACGTTTTTGCCTGCTTGCTAAGCCTGTTTTAAAGGAGCATATATTCAAATTGGAGCTTTATAAACAAGCATTGTAGTTGCTTTTAAACCACTTAATTCCAAAACCAATATTTATTCTTTTTGAACCTACTTTACGTTGGGATTAGTGATTCCTAAATTCGAAACGAATTTATCATCAAAGGTGAAACCACTCATGAGGAAACATAGTTCATAGTTTCATGCACACTCGTTAAACATTTCATTTCAGGATGAAGTTTGCAATTGTTCGAGGAAGATAGTTTCAACAATGATTGTGGTAGGAATACAGCATCTCCCATGCCATCAAACAGGAACGATTTACTGGTCCCCTTCTGGCAATTTGTATCCGCACCCGCATACAATTAGCACATTTCAAGTTTTGACACCACTACGGCACAGTTAAAAATTTCAATTAAAAATGCCCAATTACAAAAGCAGGTTAAAGGTTAAACAGTTGATCCTTTCAGTCTAGATAACCAAAAAATTGGGTTCAAGCCTTATCAGCAGCCTGTATTTTTTTGAAAAAAAAAATAACAAAACTTTTTTTTTGTTATCTTAAAAAAAAAAATGTTTTTTAAATTCCCGAAAAAAAAACAGTTAAATGGATTAATCCGATGTTCTTTTGATTTGATTTGTCAAACATTCATGTACAACCGAAAAACAAACAAGATTAAAATATTTTCCGATGGAATGATTCTCGGTTCCGATCCGTATTTCTCATTGGTGTTAAATAATGAGCGCAAAACACAATATTGTGCTCCACGCTAGTTGGATGAGTGACGTCCTCCAACATCCACAAACCTTCCCATCGCCAATCTCTGGACCTATCCCAAGTAAAACCAAACTTTAATGCAGCAGCACAAACACCCACTACACATTACGATCGAATGTCAGTGGGGAAACCGCTAATTATAAGCAGTATATTACACAGTTGATGAGATGATCGAATTTTGCTCCATATTGTAAACTGGCTGCCGACCGCTAACCAGATGGTTCATTTCGTTGCTATAGTTTGTTTGGTGTATGTTGTTGTTGTGAGAAATTTTCAATTGATTCTGTCACTGTTGCGCCGGGAAAACAATTTTTGGAAAACTTCCGCCTTTCTGAGTATTGAACAACGAATTATGAATAATTCTCTTATGAAAATTATAACGAAACTGTAGTAGGGAAAAGTTTTCAAAAGTTTTAATAATAAAGGTAAAGAATGAAAGCAATGTAAGCAATATATTGGATGATGTTTAGCTCATGAAAAGGCCGACGGATTAATAACATATGTATGTGAAATGGTTGGCTTTTATTTCTTTTATTTGACTAATCTCCAGATGAAGTTAAGCTTGAAATCCTGATTCATCCTCAAAAGTAAATCTGATTCTGACGAGTAAAAATGTTTCAATTCTTAACGAATTTGCAGTGCAAAATAGTTTTTATTTATCTATTCAAACTTCCTCATATTGGTCCTTATATCGGGCGGCGCGTGAGGTGACGATAGTCGAGTCATCCAAGTTATTCGATTCCAGAAATCACTCTAGATGAGGAACGTCACTGTGGATGAACTTTGGAAATGTCACTTCACTCACTCCGACTATCGGAAAATGTGACTAGGGTCCCGTGGCGGTAAGGTGGTTTTTTCATTTTGTAATTTTTGTTTTAAAATTGAAAAAAAAATATGTTGAGTGTTTTTCAATTTTTAAAATTTTTTGTTTGTGTTTCTTTTATTTGTGAATTTTTCTTAAAAAAACAAATTTTATTTTTTTTTCTAAATTTCAAATTTCAATTTTTTTCTAAATTTAATTTTTTTAATTTTTTATTATTATTTTTACTTTATTATTGTGTTTTTTTCTACTTTTTTAAATTAGTTTTTTTTATTTTTTTTTATTTTTTTATCATTTTCATCTTAAATTTTTTAAAAACTTTTTTCTTGATTTTTTGTTTTACTTTTTTTTATTATTTTTAAAAATATAATTTTTATTTATCTTTTTTTCAGAATTTTTTCAATTTTTTTTCTATTATTTTTTTAACTTTTTATTGTAATTATTTTTAACTTTTTTCTATTATTTTTTTTAACTTTTTTTAAACTGTTTTTTATTGTACATAATTGTTTTTTAAAATATATAAAGGTTTCTTTAATTTTTATTTAATTTTTTTTTATAAAAAATTAAATAAATAGTGAAAAAAAGTTATTATTTGATAATAAGAAAAAAAGGAAAAAAAAAAAAATAAAAAAAAGAATAAAAAAAAATAAAAAATATAAAAAAATTTTTTTTTGAAAATAAAAAATTTTTAAAAATATTTAAAAAAGAGGAAAAAAAACACAAAAAAAATAAAAAAATAGAACAATTTAAAAAAATGAAATAAAAAAAAACAAAAAGAAAAATAATAAGAAATTTAAAAAAAAACTTAAAAAAAATAATTTTAAAAGAAATACATATATTAAAATGAAGAAAGGAACTAAAATGAGAGAAAAAATGGAAAAGATAATGTGAGTGATGGAAAAATAAGCGAAATAAAGGTAAATAAAGAGATCTTAATATGGCAGATAAAATATTTAAGCGAGAAAAAATTAAATACATAGATACAAAAACTAGAGATAAAGAAAATAATGATAAGAAAAAAAGGGATGAACAGCGGGTGAAAAACAAGACAAAAATTAGACCAATAAATAAAATGTGAGCAATATAAAACATGAGAACAATTTAATCAAAGCAATCGAAAGATTCCTTTTAATTCAACCAACTTTTCATTTACCGTGGTTGAATTAAAATGAATCTTTCGATTGCTTTGATTCAGTTGAATCATTCAACCAAGTAGGCTCACAACACAACAGAATGAGAACAATAAAAATGAAAATAATTGAAAAATTAGAGATTAAAAAACTGAGAGCGATACAAAAGTGAGAAAGAGATAAAATAATTGGAGGGAAAAAACTAAAAGAGATAAAGAAATTAAAGAGAAACTTTTTTTTTTGGGTTTGTGAGACACTATCATTTTCGTGGCATTAGTGTCTTAAAATAAAAAACTAGAAAAACAATTAAAATGAATGAGGGAGAAAAAATGAGAGGGATAAATAAATGAGAAGGATTAGAAAAATGAAAAGGATTAGAAAAATGAAAAGGATTAGAAAAATGAGAAGGATGAGAAAAATGAGAAGGATGAGAAAAATGAGTAGGATCAGAAAAATTAGAAGGATTAGAAAAATGAGAAGGATTAGAAAAATGAGAAGGATTAGAAAAATGAGAAGGATAAGAAAATGAGAGAGATAAAAAAATGAGAGAGATAAAAAAATGAGAGAGATAAAAAAATGAGAGAGATAAAAAAATGAGAGAGATAAAAAAATGAGAGAGATAAAAAAATGAGAGAGATAAAAAAATGAGAGAGATATAAAAATGAGAGCGATAAAAAAATGAGAGCGATAAAAAAATGAGAGAGATAAAAAAAGAGAGCAAAAAGAACATAGATGAAAAATAAGAGATATGAAAATAAGAGAGATAAGAAAGTGAGAAAGATAAGAAAGTGAGAAAGATAAGAAAGTGAGAAAGATAAGAAAGTGAGAAAGATAAAAAATAATAGAGATAATAAAATAATAGAGATAATAAAATAATAGAGATAATAAAATAATAGAGATAATAAAATAATAGAGATAAAAAAATAATAGAGATAAAAGAATAATAGAGATAAAAAAAAGAGATAAAAAAATAATAGAGATAAAAAATAATAGAGATAAAAAACAATAGAGATAAAAAAACAATAGAGATAAAAAAATAAAAGAGGTAAAAAAATAATAGAGATGAAAAAATAATAGAGATAAAAAAATAATAGAGTTAAAAAATAATAGAGATAAAAACATAATAGAGATAAAAAAATAATAGAGATAATAAAATAATAGAGATAATAAAATAATAGAGATAAAAAAAATAATAGAGATAAAAAAATAATAGAGAGTTAAAAAATAATAGAGATAAATAAATAATAGAAATAAAAAAATAATAGAGATAAAAAAATAATAGAGATAAAAAAATGAGAGAGATAAAAAAATAAGAGAGATAAAAAAAATAAGAGAGATAAAAAAATAAGAGAGATAAAAAAATAAGAGAGATAAAAAAATAAGAGAGATAAAAAAATAAGAGAGATAAAAAAATAAGAGAGATAAAAAAATAAGAGAGATAAAAAAATAAGAGAGATGAAAAAATTAGAGAGATAAAAAAATAAGAGAGATAAAAAAATTAGAGAGATAAAAAAATAAGAGAGATAAAAAAATAAGAGAGATAAAAAAATAAGAGAGATAAAAAAATAAGAGAGATAAAAAAAGAGAGATAAAAAAATAAGAGAGATAAAAAAATAAGAGAGATAAAAAAATAAGAGAGATAAAAAAATAAGAGAGATAAAAAAATAAGAGAGATAAAAAAATAAGAGATAAAAAAATAAGAGAGATAAAAAATAAGAGAGATAAAAAAATAAGAGAGATAAAAAAAATAAGAGAGATAAAAAAATAAGAGAGATAAAAAAATAAGAGAGATAAAAAAATAAGAGAGATAAAAAAATAAGAGAGATAAAAAAATAAGAGAGATAAAAAAATAAGAGAGATAAAAAAATAAGAGAGATAAAAAAATAAGAGAGATAAAAAAATAAGAGAGATAAAAAAATAAGAGAGATAAAAAAATAAGAGAGATAAAAAAATAAGAGAGATAAAAAAATAAGAGAGATAAAAAAATAAAAGAGATAAAAAAATAAGAGAGATAAAAAAATAAGAGAGATAAAAAAATAAGAGAGATAAAAAAATAAGAGAGATAAAAAAATAAGAGAGATAAAAAAATAAGAGAGATAAAAAAATAAGAGAGATAAAAAAATAAGAGAGATAAAAAAATAAGAGAGATAAAAAAATAAGAGAGATTTAAAAATAAGAGAGATTTAAAAATAAGAGAGATTAACAAATAAGAGAGATTAACAAATAAGAGAGATAAAAAAATTAGAGAGATAAAAAAATTAGAGAGGTAAAAAGATTAGAGAGATAAAAAAATTGGAGAGATAAAAAAATTAGAAAGATAAAAAAATTAGAGGGATAAAAAAATTAGAGAGATAAATAAATTGGAGGAATAAAAAAAAATTAAAGAGATTAAAAAATTAGAGAGATTAAAAAATTAGAGAGATAAAAAATTAGAGAGATAAAAAAATTAGAGAGATAAAAAAATTAGAGAGATATAAAAAAATCATAAAATGAGAAATAAGAGGAAAAATGGAAAGAGCAGAAAAAATCAATTGATAATACTAAAAGAGATGAAATAATAGAGATAAAAAGTAATAAAATTAGTACAAAAAATTCATATAAAAAATTAAAAAGGAATCCAAAAAAGAGATAAATGAAAGTGATGATGGTCCAGATGAAATAAATTAAAAAGTTAAGAGAGAGGAGTGTGATATTAGTAATGTAGAGATGGAAGAGATGTCTGTTATGTGACAGATGAGAGATTGTAGTGGACATTTGGTCAATCAAGCAATGCTGAGCGAAAATTAGCTAAGTTAGATAAGATATTGTAGTGGACATTTGGACGAAAATAAAATTTCCACGCATTCGGAACAATTAAAAGTCGAAATGTCGACACTGAGAGAGGATAAAGCTAGTATTATAACTTGTGTTAATCTGATTCACAGTACGATTTGCTTAGTAACGAGTGATCATACAAATATTCCATGTGTAGTCTAGTTAAATGCGACCCAAAAAAAAAGCAACCAGTCCTCCGAATCGATCAATATCGCACCTTGATTGGCTTCCCGGGGCGATGGCTCGTCCGAAAAAAAAAACAGAAAACCGCACCGAAACCAGACTGGCAACTGTCAAATCGTTTCTGTATAATGTAACTAAAGCAACAACTGTGCGGCCGCCTTTCGATTAGATAACATTCCGTTTCTTCCAGTTGCTTCTTCACACGAGGAGCTCTACTTCCTTATGCAATTTTCACCTGTGGACGGTTTATTTTTGTTTTGTTTTTGCTTTCCCTCACCAGCTCGATTAACAACAGGTTTACGGCGTTTCCGAAATTGGGATCGACCAATCAACGCGTGGTGGTGATTATCAATTAGATATGCTGGAGTTGAGTTCGGTTGCTTTTTTGATGCAGCTCCATATGCCGAGAGTGTCATTCCAAAAGCGGACGACGGAAATCAGGTCAATTTTCTGTTACGAATGCTCTCAAATTATCTGCACGGTTAATCTTATTGCTACCAAATGGTTGCAGTTATTCGTCGGAGAAAAAGTCTTCAAAGAAAGC
Source organism: Uranotaenia lowii (assembly GCF_029784155.1). NCBI lineage: Eukaryota > Metazoa > Arthropoda > Insecta > Diptera > Culicidae > Uranotaenia > Uranotaenia lowii. The sequence continues at coordinate 346,247,313 of NC_073693.1, forward strand.
CACCCACCATTAACCGCTACCAGAAGAGACTTCAGAGGGAAGATATTTACCCGCGAGGACAACAACACCGAAACTATAATTTCCCATCTCTATCTATCTGACAGATTTGTTGCTGTTTTTCCTTTCGGTCTTCAGTAAGCAGCAGGTTAAAATTAGTGACTGTGAAATTTGCACCAAGAAACGGATGATGGGCAGCAGCAACACCTCATTAGTCCGGTCGGAGTCCATGCATTTTGCTTGCGCTACACGTTTCGTATAAACGAACTTTTTGCACCAAATTTGCTGCAGCAACACCCATCGGTCTGCAACGAAAAATGGCACTATTTCAGAAGAGCATTACTAAGGTAGTAAATAACAGGTCCATTTTTGCTTTCGGTGCTCCGGTACGGTGTATAGTTGTTGTTACTGTCGTCCATTCTCTTCTGCTTTCCGGTTGGAAAGGCAATGATTTATGGTCGATTGAGCAGAGTGTGACGACATCTTGAGCTCGAAGCTTTACCGATGATGGGGAAAATTTTTCTGCTGCCCTTACTTTACTAGTGAGCTTCCGAAGTTTTAATGTAATTAAGAAGGAAAAATTTAATCAATTTAAGTAAAAGAAAAGAAGGAAAAACAGATCCGGTGTCGACAATTATTACTGATTGATGTAGAATTTGTAGTAGGATGAAAATCAGGAACCCGTCAATTTTTTTCTTCAATTTTCATGCAAAAAATTGATATGATTTAATCAACTTCAAATATTGCACAGTGCAGTCGTTAATACTTCAATAGTCATTTTGCCTTACAATATCAAAAGCAGATCGGTGATTTGGCTTCGAAAGTGAAACTTTCTTCTATGGCGACCGTCAAAAAATTGTGAGTAAATTTTAATACATTTTCTCTATCTAGAATTTCACCAGAATAGACCATTCACAGATAATTTTTCGCCTGAATTACCATTTCCCAGAAAATTTAATATATTTATTCGAACTGGAAATTGAAAAAAAAACTAGGTTTCGTGGCATTCTAGAAGATATTCCATTTTGGAGATAAAAATTCTGAGATGTGATTGGGTGAAAAAATTGCATTCTGGGAAAAAAAGTTTCAGGAGAATGGTTCATTTTGGGGTATAAATTCGGGTATTTGTCATTCTGGGGAAAAATCGTTCTGGGTAAATTTTTTCGAGCTTTTGGGATACAATCGAACATTGATATCTGACGTGCCCTAGTAAAAGCTACATGAAAGTGCAAAAGTAATATTAGTTGAAACCTGACTGCATCTGAAATACCTTAAACGAATAGGCTGGACTAGTAGGGAATTGAAAAAGCAGTAAGAAGTGCACTCATACAATGTACTAGCTACTACACGGTGTCTCTGGGAGAAAACTTTATTTTTTGAAAATTAGCATCGCTAGTTTTTGCTCCACTCGAAAGGTAGGACTTCCCCTTTTCATTTGAGCCCAAATTTGAGGTAATCCATCGGAGGGTCTAGAACATTTTTTTTTTGAAGATTTTTAATCCTTTACAATGTTTTTTTAGAGACAAAATCATATTAAAACGCTTGTCTTACTTTTATCGTTAATCCAACTCCATATTCAATAACATGATCTAAAAGGAAGTTTCTCTGGCTACAACTTTCTCGAAGACATCAAAGTGATACAAATTGAAAGAAAAGAGCTGTAATGTGATTTTTTATTTCATTTGAAAAATCTTATATCACTTCTCATCACTGATTGTACCAAAACCAGAAATAGTATTCTACCAACTTAGTTATTGATTGTAGAGTGTTAAAATGTTCTTGTTGGTTTATTTGTATAAGAAATCTGTTTTTTAAATAAATTTGTGCAGGATCATCTGAAGTAAAGAGCATTTTCAGGGTTTTATTATGAAAAAAATGTCTCCCGCTTTTCTTGAAAATTTAGTTATTTATATTTTATTTATAAGTGTGAGGACTTCATGAACAATTATTTGGGACTAGGAAACGAATGGGATTTTTTTTACATTAGGGGCCAAATTTTAAATAATAAATTTGGATATCAAAATGAAATCTTTGTTGAAATCTTTCATCCTTTTTGATGATTTCTAAAGGTTTTCACACTTTTTACTGTTCATCGATTGTTAAACCTTAAGAGTCGTAAAGTGTAATACACCAAGGTTTTTTTTGCACGATTTTTTTTACGCGTTACGTATATCAGTGTAAAAAAAACCTTACTGTACATAAAATCAAAAAATAAATTTCAACATTTTGTTTATGTTTGATTGTATAAGTTCGCGTTTTTGGAGGCATTAGTGTATGTAAAAATGTGATTGATTTTTAGTTCTCAAGCTAAAATTCAAGATTGTTCGTATAAAGTACACACACTCTGAACCTTAGGTCTTTTATTGATTTTTTTTAATCAAAAGGAAAAAGAAAATTTAAAAATCTCAACATCGACTTTATTTTCAACAATTTTTAGTGGTTGATTTGCTGTAATACTGTTATTTGAAATATTCTCCTAATATACTTCAAGTTGTCAGGTCTTAAGACATCAGATTTTTTTTCGCGAATTTTTAATGGTTTTGCATTGGTTCAAATTAACAATTGTTTTTTAATTAAATATTAACTCAAATTCTGAATAAATAGGAAAAAAAATTAACAAAAGCTTGCATGCAACAATCTTTTATACAATCTAAATTGCACAAAATCCAAAAATTGGGCTAATTTAGATCGAACATTTTAAAAAATACGTTAACAACAGATGATATAATTCCCATCTTCTACAGTTTGGCTCCCACTCCTTGAACTGTTTTTTGAATTTTCGAAGAGTTTATCAAATTTTTATTTAAAATACCTTTAACTTTATTCATTTCCCCCCTTCGGGATTTTTGGAAAAATCGGAGTGTTCTGAAGTGTTCTGAAAGTTGTGTAGTTTTTCAATTGTCACAACTCTCTCATACAAAGTTAGTCTCAAAACTCGCTTCGAAAAAAGTTAAACGAATTTTTCGTTTTTTGAGGTTAGTTTTTGAAAAAATGTCTTTAAAACATCTTGTTTCAAAAGATAGAGCTTTGACGTCTTCTACAAAGTTTATTAAAATTATATGATCTACAACTTTCTCCAAGACATCATAGTGATAAAATGATAAATACAAAAAATAGAAAAATTATCTCACTTATAGGTGAATTGATCAGGAAAAAAATTACAACAAAATATGGGCATTTTAAAATGATTAAACATTGTAGAACGTAGGGGAGATGAGGGCATAATGAGCACTCCTTTTTTCTACATAAGTACGTATTTTCTTAAACAAATTTTATGAGGAATCGTTTCGTTTTACCTCTAGTATTAATTTTTCACCAAAAAAGAAATATCCTTTTCATCTTTACAGAAATATTAAATAGTATCCACCAAGGTTCTCAAGTGACGAAAATATTATAATTTTTGAGCACCACCAAATAAGCTTTTATGACCTTTAAATCATCTTGATGAAATGTACGCACTGCAACATGATCTACACATTGCTTCTCAATTTTCAACATCATAAAATTTTTGATTTTTCACTTTAATCAATTTTAAAACGATTTTTTACTTTAATTTGTTCACTAGAGGCGAAGAGGGCACTATCAATGAAGGCATAATGAGCATTTTCTGCCGGGGAATCTAGCAGCGAATTCAACTCGATGAAGTCAACTGAATAATAGAGCTACAGCTTGGCTTGTTTCGTCTGTCGATTTGGCCTATTGGTAAGGTGTCGGAGAGGTAATCACTAGACTCGAGTTCGATTCCTGTTCGAGGAGATTTTTTTTGCACATACCATTCGTGATTGATTTTTTTTATTGTTACATTATACGGCTAATAGCATCAAAGCATCATCCATCAAACAAAACACCAGAAACATGTATGAGCATATGTTAATTCTTTGAATTCTACAAACAGACCAAGATTATTTTGTTATTACTTTGTTTGATGAATCTACGCCTCACCGTTTAGTGCAATCATGATCATGAATGATAAATTAAAAAAAAATCACCTCGACCAGGAATCGAACTCGAGCCTACTGATTACCTCTCCGACATCTTACCAATAGGCCAAATCGTCAGACGATACAAGTCAAGCTGTAGCTCTATTACTCAGTTGACTTCATCGAGTCGAATTTGCTGCTAGAATCTCCGGCAGAAAACGCTCATTATGCCTTCATTAATGGTGCTCATACTGCCTGGGGGGGGTTTCTCATTACACCTCTACAGTTACTGGTTTTCAGCTTTCGGCAAAAATTTTTAAAATGCATTTTTAAACGTTTTTATCTACTTTTTCAAGTTTCATCCAATTAAGGCAATAGACTATTTGAGTGTCTGAACACGAAACAATGATGTAATTCACATAATACAGCTGTTCTCTATGGTTAAATAAGCGTTTTTCTTAAGGTGGCCATTATGCCCCCATCTCCCCTACTATCATTGACAACACGTATGGTAACTTAATTCTATTAAGTTTGTACAGTTTTGTCCAATGGTTTCTGAAATAAAGAGAGTCAAAATTTGGTGTTTCTCGGCTTAGATTTCTTCACAGTTCTTAAGGTGTTAATAATAACCTTTCGTGCTATCTAATTTCCAAAAACCAATTTTAGTTTTTGACGGCAACGATTCAGTGTTTAATATTCATACATGTTTTATTAAATTTAGAATTTTTTGCAACGTGACCCGTTTTTAAGCAGAGTTACATTTTTCTGAAGAAAAGAATCTCTTTTTGCCAGAAAAAGATATTGTTTTTCAATGTTGTTTTTTTTTATAAAACTGACATAAGGAACAAGGTTTCATATCGCCAGTGTTTTGTTTTTTATTCTTTCCCAGCTAAACTTTGACTTAATGTTTTCTGAGCTAGAAAAAATGTTTTAAGAAAAAATTGTGGCGTTAACCAGCTACTGTCAAAATAATATCTTACATTCAAACGTGTGAAGTGCAACCTGTAGAGAATATTGGTATCAAATAATTTCATGAAAACTTATGCTTGGTCGTTAAGAAAATCAACAGGAAAATTCACGCAACATGGAGGTGTCCATATCATCTCAGTGTTTTAGCTTTTGCAAAAAAAGGACATATTCCTCTGAAATCGCTCTGAAAAGAAAAGTAAAGTGGGATGAAGATATCAGACTCCTGTGCAAGAAGAGATCGGAATATTTAGGACTCATTCTAGTAACGAATTATTTTTATTTTGTCGCGTGTGATTTGAAAAATTGTGAACTCGATTAAGGAAAGATTACGACACAACCCTGTCTTATTCACATTTTTTTTTATATTTTCACTAATCTTCACTTCACTAATAGTTCCATTGCCAGAAGTAATACTAATACATTATTTGTATGAATGATTTTTTTCTGAACATGTCTTCAAATTGTACAAAAAATAACTGCACTTATAAAATAACTAAACATTTTCCTGCAATCTGAACACTTAAATTTTGTAAGATAAATTCCCAATCCCAATGTTTTAACAAAATAATCATTTTTTTTTAACAATTCTGAACAAATTCTAAAAAAACTGAATTTTTCATAGTGGCTTAAAAGAATCCCAAATCCATTAAAATTACAAGATCAAAATACCTGGACTTGGTTTAGCAAAATTGTTTGAATTATTTAGCGAAACAATGTAGAGATACTAATTTCGTTGGATTCGTTCTTTGTTAAAACCTGCCCATTTAATGCGAAAAGACTATGTGTTAACAGACATCGAAGTATTTATCATGATTTCGTTCCGCTTAACAAGTTTTGAGAAACAATTGTTAGTATTTTTGGGCTTTACTTTGAATTTTCATATTCAACATGATTTTATTTATTAACCAGTATAATAAAAACCCCGGGAAAAACTTTGGAATTTCAAACCAAAAAATCCCTAGCAACCCTGATTCAAACTTGATTTCGCGATGGGCATAACTTGAAGCTTGGAGTTTATTCCTGTCCTGTTTGTGCATATTTGAAATGACTCTTAATTCAAGAAAAAAAAATACTGCATCCCAAAATTTGTCTTGTATTTGAGCAAAGAATAACTTCCAAAGAGTTCGATTGATTTCACAAAATAATAAATAGTTGCTTTTTCAAAAGGATACGCTCTTCAAGTGAACCCTTTCTTTCGAACGACAGTTCAATGAAAAAGCTCTTAAACCTTGACCTTGTAAAGTTTCCATCAACAAACGGGAGGAAATCCGCTTATAAACCCTCACTCATCAACGATTTTGTTCAGTTATGTGTCCGGCTACTTGCTCCGTTTAACATTGACAGAAAGCAACTTGAATGAAAAACAAACAACAGAACCCAGAAAATCGTCAAATGTCGAATAAACTTTCTTTTTCTAGTTTTGCTCTGCCGAACCTTTCCCAGGGTCGAATTTGCTGTTATTATTTCTGTTTTTTTATATCGCATCTCCAATGTTGTTGACTAATCGATTCACACGTAACGGTTATTTGGTGTTTTTCACTTTGTTTCTATTTTTTTTTTCTTGTTTTTGGGGATGAGTTTTTTCTTTCAATCAAAGGGTGTTGCGCTTATTTTTATACCAATGACCAGAGGCTTTTTTTTCTTAAAAAACTTGTGATTTACTTTAGCATTCGTTATCCTTTCAATATATCTCACTCAATTTAATGCACACATTGAGGTGACTCTCAAAATTGGGTGTCCATAAAATTGATCTCGAAGCAATCTCACTCACTGCTCCTTTCAGCTTTCTGGGGGAGTGAGCAAAGTGGCATTCGGAGAAGGTGGGCACCGAAAATGTTTCTCGTTGATTTAGATATTTTTTTGATTGAAGTTTGTTTTTTATGAGTTTTCCTGATTTTTTGTGTGTCGGTCTCCTTCCATCACTTGGGTTGGGTTCTCAGGGTAGATTCATCATCCTGCTTTTCAATCCGGAGAAAAACGCACATATTTCATGATTTTTCTCCATTCTTTTTGCTGGTTTCGCACTCTCGCCAGACCCATCTCTGATCTGGTCGATGTGTACCTCCTCGATTCGTTTGTGCAGCGCTGAATGAAAGCGCGGCGCGTGGGTGGTTTCGGGACGAGTGTTATTTCATCCTGTGCCTTGTTGTGGGGAGGATAAACTCCGTTTGAATCGAACAGATTATGTTCGTGTTTTTGTTGCCGGGATTTTTATTTTGCTTTTTCTTGCTGTCTTTTTTTTTCGACTTGCGTGGAAAATAATGTAATTGTGTAAGGGCGATGGACGCTTTTGCTACATCATTTAACTTTGTAAACTTTCATTCGGTTTAATGCAGGTCTGGCCCGGACAGTTTGTTCCCTGTCATGTGGAAGCAACCTTAAATGAACAAATGGAATCGATTCTTTCGATCTTTCAGCAAGAATATAGACCCAATAATTTTTTTTAATTTTTAAAATTTAAGAAATAAACATCGAACCTTAAGTTTACTAATTTACATTAATGAAAATAGTAAAAAAAACAACAGAACATCCGGTTCCCATCCCGAAGCTAAACCTAACCTACAAAATTAGCGCTCCCAACTGCCAGGCAATCGATCGATACATAAACGATGTTAGTTGTAAGCTCGTCCATCCCTTGATGCAAAAGGGCTGCTGCTGCTGCTGCTGCTAACACTGACCTAATTATTGGCACGCAAATCTGTGACCAAACCAGGCATCAGCTCAGTCTGCCATCAGCCCGCAGCTAGTCAGTGTTAGTGGAGGTACTAGTTAGTTACTATTTGATGAGCTTAACATGCAATTTCCCTCCATCGTCCCGTGTTTTTCTTCATCTCGAGCTGTAGGTACTTACATATGCAATCTCACTCGATACGAAATGGGTGGTGACCAGGAGAGAATCGATTTTCAACTCCAAACCACCATATCGAGAATATTAACCCTCAATTTATTTCGGTAGGGAAGGTTACCGGAAACTATTATTAGCAGTAGCGTTACAAAATTTTTTTCGCGGAGTAAACTGCCATTACTGAGGGCATAATTCGAGGAAACTTCTCCTTACAGGACCCTTCCAAGCTTCGAATTTCCTAAGTAGTAGTGGGCAACTTTTGTCGCCACCCTCATCTTTTTCCCATGCGTAAACTGGAAGCACTTCCAATTGGTTGTAATTTGAGTAATTAGTAGCAGAGCGTCTCGCTAGATTGCACTAGACAAGTTGTATAGCTTAGTTTAGGTTTGATCAAAAGGGTAATGGTAAAAGGAGCGTGTGAAAAATGAGAAAAATAAGCCTAGTTACGGTAAACGAATAAAAAAATGCTCTCAGAAGCGCCGGAGTCAAGCGTCAATTTTACTAATCGATGAAACAAACGCGATTAGCGTTTGTTTACGTTCTATCTCGGAGGAACTCTAATTGAAACACTTATAATTACAATGTCCGAATCGGATGCAATTGTTTCGGAGTGAGTGAGTGAGATTGTTGGCAAAAACTAGCGTTTGTAGTGATGAGGATTTAGATGGAAATGCAACGTCACGAAAAAAATATGTACTTGTCTCGAGCTAATATAGAGAAGATAACTTAATCGAGACATGTTGTTTAAATAATTATTTATTTTTAGATTCTATCTTGAAACTTATCTCACCATTAACCCTTCGTTTCATAAAGTTACAAATTTGCAACAATTATTGTATGGAAAAATTGAAAAAATCGTATTTTATTTTAATTTTTTTTCTTGATGTACACATCAATTCCAACTGTTTTAAATAATTTTAAGGACAAATAAAAAGTCATGAAACGAAGGTTTAAGAGATCGATAAAAGACTGCCTTGATTTCCATAAAAATCATAATTTATTATTCGCTATGTCTAATATGTATTTTACAGACTTATTTTTGAGATCAAGTGCGATGACGAAATTTGATACACACTTGTTGAGCAATCTCTTGTTAAAGAATTAAGCGCGAAGGGAACCCCACGAGTTTTATGTTTGACATGGACAGGCAAAATATCTCGGACTGATAGAGAATGGGAAGTTTTAGACTTGACTATCTCCGGCCAGAACAACATGAAGGTTTGTTTGAAAGATTTACGTACCGTCAAGAACTTATCCCTAAGCGAGCAATCTCTCGATTTTTCGCATCTTTCCGAACAATTTCCGCACCTGAAAGGGCTTCCTGTCGCTTCGTACACCAATATAACTGCTCATTGGTTTGAACAATCTCAACTTGACTGTCCCGTTGCGCATCAAAGAAGGCCAGCCTGGAGCGCCTACAGCAGCAAAAACAAGGCTTGGTTGGTGTTTGTATGGCAGAGTGGCGGAGAATAGCTCACGATTCGACGAATTTGAACTTCCGGACAGTCGCCCGATGGCATACAAACTGGGAATGCTTGCAACGTAGAATGAACCGTCAGCCTCAGTTGCGACTCAATCTTGAACTGCAGATAAAGAACTACATCGAAAAGAGCTATGCCCACCGTGCAACTGAAAAGGAGCTGATCGATTCAGACCCGAGACGCACTTGGTTTCTTCCGCTTGGAGCCGTCATCAATCCCAAAAAGCCAGAGAAGGTGCGCATGATATGGGACGCTTCCGCCACCGTAGACGGAATTTCCCTGAACATAATGCTATTGAAAGCCCCTGACGAACTCAATCCTCTACCTTGGGTCCTGTTTCGTTTCCGGCAATTTCCCGTGGCCATTTCAGCGGATATTGCGGAAATGTTCCACCAGATAAGAATCGTCGAAAAAGACAGGCAAGTTCAGCGCTTCCTCTGGAACCATGATCCACAAGGTCAACCAGAAGTTTATACCATGAACGTAGCTACCTTCGGTTCCACCTGTTCTCCCGCATCTGCGCACTACGTTATGACTCTGAACGCCATGCAAAACGAAAAACAATATCCCAGGGCAGTAGAGGGAATAGTTAAAAGAACCTACGTTGATGATTACGCAGATAGTTTTGAGAACGAGGAAGAAGCGTCACGAATAGCGGGTGAAGTCAAATTGATTCATGCCAAGGGTGGATTCAACATAAGAGGTTGGATGTCTAACAGTTCTAAGGTCCTCGAAAGACTAGGAGAAGCCGAAACATCACAGCCGAAATCGCTAAACTTGGAGAACCCGAGGGGTTATGAACACATCTTAGGTATGCACTGGACGTCGAAAGAAGATAGCCTGGGATTCTCGACCATTCTACCTCCAGATATCAATGAACTGCTAGCCACCGGTAACCGTCCGACAAAACAGACAACTGTTACGATGCCATATGAGCTTCTTTCATCCTCTCGGGCTCCTCGCAGCTAGCATTCTCCATGGGAAGATTCTCCTCCAAGATGTCTGGAGAGCAGGAACGCAATGGGATGAGCCAATAGACAACAACGCCTTCGAAAAATGGTTACGGTGGACGAAATGTTTCCCGAAGATTGCCGAAATTTCCATTCCTCGCTGCTACTTCCCAGAAGCATCCCGTGAACTCTATCAAGATCTTGAACTCCATATTTTCGTTGACGCAAGCGAAGAAACTTACGCCGCCTGTAGCGTATTTTCGCCTCTCCACTCCTGAAGGATTTATCTGCTCTCTAGTATCCGCTAAAACCAAGGTAGTCCCTTTAAAACACTGGTCCATACCTCGTCTGGAGTTACAAGCAGCCGTGATAGGAGTTAGATTGCTGAAGTTCATCGTAGACGGACATTCACTGAACATTCGACGCACCGTTTTCTGGTCTGACTCAAGCACTGTCCTCGCATGGATTCGTTCGGACCACCGGCGTTACACCCATTTGTTGCGTGTCGGGTAGGCGAAATACTCTCGAACAGTGAAATCTCCGAATGGCGTTGGACCCCTTCGAAACTCAACAATGCAGATCATGCTACGAAGTGGTTCCACGAGCTTGAGATCCAACAAGATTCCGCATGGTTTAGCGGACTCGAATTCCTGAAAGAGTCCGAAGGAAACTGGCCTCAACCTAGATCGTCTACGATTACTACTGAAGAACTCAAGGTAGCCTGTCTCGTCCATCAACCGTCTGAAACTCAAACAACTGTCGACTTCACCAGATTTTCTAAATAGGAGAGAGTCTTAATTAAGAACCACTGCCTATGTGAACCGTTACATTGCCCTCAAGACAAACCGTGTGAAAAGTCTTCCAGAACATCTTGGTCAACAGGAACTCCGTGACGACGTTCACTGTTTGGGAATGCCCAATGGTGTTCATATCCTGCCGAAATGAGCGCTGCGATTCACAATCGAGGAAAATCGACAGAACAACGAAATGACAGAACAACCGAAACAAAGCATTCTTCGCCAAATGTCGCCGTACTTGGATGAAAACGGCGTTCTTCGCGTCGACAGCCGTATCGGTGCCGCAAAACGTGTGTCAACGTGCATCAAGTATCCAGTGATTCTGCCTCAATACCATCGACTAACCGAACTGATCATAGATTTCTACCATCGAAAAAACTTCGAAACCGTCGTCAATGAGTTGCGCCAGCGATTCTACATTCTCCGTATTCGACAAACAGTGAAGCGTGTCCTCCGACAATGCCAGTGGTGTAAAATCTATAAGTCCAAACCCCAGGTTCCTCGGATGGCACCTTTACCAGAAGCAAGGCTTGCCGCATACACTCGTCCCTTCAGTTACACCGGTCTGGCGTTATTTGGACCGATATTAGTGAAGTCTGAGAGACAAGTGTTGAAAAGATGGGTCGCCCTCTTCACGTGCTTGACCATCAGAACTGTGCACGTAGAGGTCGTTTACAGTTTGAGCACCGAGTCGTGCATTATGAGCATTCGCCGTTTCATCGGAAGGCGAGGAGCTCCGATCGAGATCCATTCGGACAACGGGAAAAATTTCGGGGGCGCTGACAATATCCTGCAACAACAAGTCCGGCAATTCCACGAGAACATGGCAGCCACGTTCACCAACGTGGATACGAAATGGGTTTTCATTCCACCAGGTACTCCTCACATGGGCGGTTCGTGGCAGCGCCTGGTACGCTCTGTGAAAACAGCGCTAGAGGGGAGCATGATTCCGGGAAGAAAGTTGGACGACGAGGCCTTCTACACACTGCTGGTTGACGCTGAAGGAATCGTCAACAGTCGACCGTTGACCTACTTACCTATCGAGTCAGAAGAAGCAGAAGCACTAACCCCCAACCATTTTTTGTTGGGAAGCAGCAATGGTGTCAAACAACCGGAGTCGGAACCGATCAGCGAAGCCAATGGGTTGAGAAACGCGTGGAGCCAGATAAATCTACAACTTGATCGCTTTTGGAGTCGTTGGGTGCGCGAATAACTCTCGACCATGACGCAACGGTCTAAATGGTTCGGTGAGACGAAGCCGGTTCGTTTGGGAGACTAGGTTGTTGTGGTAAATGGATCAAGAAGAAATGGCTGGGCTCGAGGGCGGGTGTTGGAACTGTTTCCGGGGTCAGATAGGTGTATCAGACGGGCAGTCGTGCAGACAAGTAAACGACTCACTCGTCAGTCTGTGTCAAAGCTAGCGGTCTTAGAGGTCACACAAGGAGGAAACCCTGGATCTTACACCCCAGATACCAGTGTTACGGGAGGGGGGATGTTGGAAACTGGCATCCCTGCCTAATCGCTTTCCGACAGGCCGCTGATAACTAGAGTTCAGTGGCTGCTGATCAACGCTTTTCGTCACGTCATTCTTTTCTTCTCGACAACGAGCGTTGGTCCAAGTGACAAAAGTTTTCCGCGAATTTAAATAAATCAGTTTAGTTAGAAGTTTAAAGTGCTAGTTCTGTGCGGATATTTTCGCTAGTTGTTTCTGCGATCAGGAACCCTATTACATAAGCTAAGGTATTATTTACAACTTAAATCTAACTAAATTTACATATCCTAACCTAACCTAATTCATGGTTACAGCAATAGCACTTATCTAAAACAAACTAACGCTACCTAGTAGCACGAAATTACCTATAAAGGTACGCTAGATAATAGTACGGAATAGTACGGAACGTTAGCTAGATAATAGTACGAAAATCGTAGGTAAATCACAAAACATATATTAAAAACTATCATGCAAACTTATCCTAACTTCATTCAACAGCATTACCACCCACGCCATCTATCAAGAAACATTGTTCGGGTGCAAAGTTAGGGAGTGAATACTGAATTTGTGAGTTGAATGCTAGCTTTATTAAAATCTTGAACCCATTATTAATTTTACAAAATAAATTTGCAGCTTGAAGCTGTTTACTACCGCTGCCAAGATTTAGCGCGTTTCATTTCATCCGCCCCCACAACAACTTGAATGAAAAATCCGCGGTTCCTTTTTTCAGATTTTTTTTCCATGGAAAATCAGACATAAGTTTTGAGTACCCTGTGACTGATTTTTATTCCATTTGCGGGCATCTTCTTGTGCTGGGGTGTAGATATTTAAAATATTTCGGTGGAGTTTCAATGTTCTGTAGGTAATTCTACATTTGTGTCTCACAAGGCTGCAAAAGTGGCCGAAACAGGTACTGAATATTTTATTTTCAAGGATCATCTATTTGTTGCTCGTTCTATCTGAAAAAAAAATCGTGTGTTATGTGAGACATCGAATAAGCTAGTTATTTACAGTTTCTCAGAAGCCTTAATTTGTTTCTACCGACTTTTTGTTGGAGGTCGATTTCTCCATTTTCTTGGAAAAAGTAATACGAACCTGGAAGGAGGAGCATTAAATTCTGATTAAGCTAAGCGACATCTACTAATAAAAGGCATCCAACACAGAATCAATCACCCCACATTTACCTTTTTTTCCTCATCTCAACAACAGCAAACCATTTATGGGAGATAATCGAAAAACGATGCTCACAAAAATAATATAAATCCTAATTTAATGTTCTTTTCAAAAGGCCTTCCTCCCTAAAAATATACCCTGATAGATTGCTGCTGAGTATACACCGACACGAAAGGACAAGATAATATACTTTGGAGGCCATTTTCTTCCGTTCGCAAAAACTTCTCCAACTTTTTCTTCCAGGACATGTACCCAAATTAGAATCCATGAATGAACGAAAGAAGACAAAACCAAAAGATTCAATTACCTGTTGATGTGGATGCTTCATCTTTTGGCCTGGAATGGATCCTTCGTAATATTTTCAGTTAAAAATTTAATAAGACCGTTTTTCTGTCCGAGTACAGGAATCACTACCTTACTCATTTTTTTTCGGTGATTAAGAGTCCTTTTCTTCGTCACAGTTTTTCACTCGTTAGCTCAATTTTCGAACATGGCGACGTTTTGGGTGAGTTAGGGTTTTTTTTCCTTATAAACGACTACGTCACGCACAGTCAGAATCAAAACCTTTCCATCGTAGTGTTCCAAGAATTACAATTTTTTTTTCGTTTTGCTTTTTCTATTAAATAGCTTATGGATCAAGAAATCGTCTTCAAGACTACAAATGTGGCAATATTTGAAGACCAATCGTGAAACGTCCATTCGAGTGGATTAATTCGACCAGAAAATTATGCCTGTTCAGGATTGGACTTTCCATGTTTTCGCTTTGATTTCCGGTAATGAAAGGTAGCTACAGTCTATTTCCCAAAACAAGATTAAACGGGCTTAGCTCATTTGCTCCATCAGCAGCGGCAGCGATAAAACGATTAAGGAACTTCTGTACATAACTAGTTGAGGAGCAGACAACCAACACTGTTCTTCATCCGTATCGGAACTTGAGTCTTACCTTGATTTCATTCGTTCGTTTTCTCTCTGTTTTTCTATTTCCAGTCAGAGGATGCCGCCCAGGAAAAGCAGTACCAATGACGGAGGAAGAGATCCGGGGGCTGTGTTTGAAATCGCGCGAAATCTTCCTGCAGCAGCCGATCCTGTTGGAGCTGGAGGCGCCACTTAAGATTTGCGGTAAGTTGGGCGAAATTGGTTTATGATTGGTGTGCTAGGCTAGCTAGACAAGCACATCAGGAGGTGGGCAGTGATAAAACGGGTGGAATTAAGAAAATCGATTCAAAGATTTAATTTGCGAACAGGAAACAGACGGCTAGACGGGAATAATTTCCGGCCAGAAAGCGACCATGAAAAGGCGACCAAAAAAATATTGTTTTATCGCAAGTTAGAATTTATATATTACGAATAATCCCACATCTGTTGTTAATGCTGAAAAAAGATACTTAATTTGGCCATACTCCTATTCTCGATGTTCTAAAGGGTGTGTCACATCAAATTGCATCACGGAAAAAACGCTGTAGAAATTTAATTTTAAGCAATCTGATTATAAGCGAAAGTTGAAGATATAAGCTTTCGCTTATAATCAGATAAGAGTGTATAGATCACGTCGGCCATGCTTCACTGTCAATTTTTCGTAAATTTGGAAAAATGTCGTCGAACGAAAAAGAGTTCGTGAATAAATCCTGCGCACTCATTTCAAGAATCCGGAGTTGTCACATCGGGACATCGGTAAGATGCTGGGAATCGTCCAATCCACGGTCAGCAGAGTACTAAAAAGATACTTCGAGAAACTAACCATCGACCGGAAGGTGAAGAACGGCAAAAATGGATGCTCCGTCAGTGAAAAAAACACAAGCGCGTAGTTAAGCAGTTTAGACGTGATCCAATAAGTTCGGTCCGGGATGTCGCCAAAAAGCTGAATTTTTCAAGTTCATTCGTCCAGCGGACCAAGGAAGCTGTACACCGAAATGCTGACGAAACCGCATTGCCTGGTAACGGACGACGAAATCTACGTCGAAGCGGACTTTCGTCAGCTGCCGGGCCTGTTGTTCTTCACCGCAGAGAACAAATTCAGCGTTCCGGAGGATATTCGGAAACAGAAACTATCCAAGATTGCCAAAAAGTACATGGTGTGGCAAGCAATCTGCCCTTGCGGAAAGCGGAGCGCACCCTTCGTGACGACCGCCACAGTAAACGGGCAGGTCTTAAGGAGTGCCTACAGAAGCGCTTACTTCCACTATTGAAGCAGCACGAGGGCTCGACCATTTTCTGGCCGGATCTCGCTTCGTGCCACTATTCAAAGGACGTGTTGGAGTGGTACGAAGCCAACGGGGTCACCTTCGTGCCAAAGGAAATTCATCCGCCCAACGTGCCGGACCTTCGCCCAATAGAGAAATATTGGGCGATTATTATATTATTATTATTTATTATTATATTATACGGTTTTTCTTAAAGCCTCAATTATGACAAATATTCACATGATAGTTTGGAGAGTAGTTCAGGCGAAACTGTAGGGTAATGTTGGATTACTTGATCTCCGTTTTCTTTTTTCATCATATCTTATGAGAAAAATTAACCCTCTGGAACCCCATTTCTTTCCCTGCAAATTCACAAAAGCTCTGTTTTAAGATTATTAACAACTTTTGTTTAAGGAAACATGTTATCGTTAAGGATTTTTTTTGATTATTTTTACTAAAATTGCATAAGTACAGGGGCTAAGCAACACGACTTTTAGTACTTTTTCGGTTGTAGTTTTTACACACTTCAATTTTTTTCCTAAATTAGGACTGACTCATTTTGATATAATTCTTGTCAAAGATGTTACAGATTTCCAAATTCAGGATTTTTTTTTTGAAGTGTGTAAAAACTACAACCGAAAAAGTACTGAAAGACATGATGCTTAGCCCCTGTAGTTATGCAATTTTAGTAAAAATTATCAAAATATGTCTTATACGATACATTCGAACATTCTGACCCCTCTGTAATAGTAATGAATATCATGCTTTAAAATATTAGCCTGTTTTTAATGCTTAATAACTTTTATATCCTAACTTTAATCGTATCACAGTCTTGGAATGAAATATTTGTCATAATTTAAGCTTAAAGGAAAACTGTATTTAAAAGAAATCAGCCGGAGGGGATTTTCTTCCAAAACAAATTGTCTCAAAATCCCATACAAACTTCAGGCTCGCTTAGCGATTCCTACCCGTGCACAGTGGTTAAAAATACGAAAAACGTGATCGTTGCTTATAACTTTTTTAGGTCACATTTGAGCATATTGGTGTCTTCGGAGAAGTTTGTCAGTAAAATCAGCTCTATAATAAAAAAAAACTATTATTTTTCTGATTAATCCCCCTACAAGTGAGATAAAATTTTTAACTTCTCTGTTAGCTCTTTGATGTTTTCGACAAACTTGTTTAAAATCAAATTTTCTACAACTTTGCTTCAGATGCCAAGTTTCTAAAATAATTAATATCCGAGATATCGGCCAAATAAGAAACTTAACCTCTAAAAATCAGTTTATTAATAAAAACTTTTTTCAGTTAATTTTAAGTTTAATAATATGTTCCACAAAGTTGTTTGTCTTACTAAAATACACCACTTTGTTGAACATTTCATGCTTGTAAAATGTGATACTGCAAAGCTATCTTAAAAAAATTACCGAAAATAGGGCTTTTTCACGCCTTATTTTACAAACACCGGGCAACATCGGGCAGCCCGCTTTAGATGCAAAATAAAGTCGAAGATTTCGTCTACAAGATGCAGGTACAACCGTCAGTATCCACTTGTATCCAAGCGAGATACATCAATTTTAATTTTCCACGTTTGCCTTAAAAACAACGATTTCTATGAAACTACATATAGCGCACATTTGTATTATTATTGGCATCTGAAGCAAAGTTGTAGAAAATTTGATTTTAAACAAGTTTGTCGAAGGCATCAGAGCAAAAACCTATAACAGAGAAGTTAGAAATTTTATCTCACTTATAGGGAAATTAATCAGCAAAATAATTTTTTTTTATTATAGAGCTGATTTTACTGACAAACTTCTCCGAAGACACCAATATGCTCAAATGTGACCTAAAAAAGTTATAAGCAACGATCACGTTTTTCGTATTTTTGACCACTGTGCCGTGGTCAGATCTGGCCCAGGCAGTGCCAGACGTTTTATGCAATTTCTAAGACATTTGGCATCAAACAGCCATCAACATGTACGTACAGGTTTTGTAAATTTGTTGATGGAATTTTCCCCATTAATCTATTGTCACAGTGATGTATGTTTATGTGATTGAGGTAAGGTGAAAACGATAATTTAACATTACATAAATTTCATAAAACTTTTTGAATATGAACCTCTGCGAAGACGCGCTTGCGAGCTGAGTTTTCAAAGCTTTGCCTAAAAGAATCCATTTGCGAGCGTCTGTTTTTGTTACGATGGGAAGGACGGTTTCCTAAAACTCACTAAACATCCCTGAGTGTTTACACTAAGAGTACACTCTAAGAGTAACACTGGCGGAGCACACATCACTCATGCAAGTGAGTGTCGAACATTTATTTTTCGGGAAGCATGAGCAGAGTGTGTGCGGTTTGCCGCTCACAAGAGTTTGGGTTCCACACCTCTTTGTGAAGCTTTGCTCTTGCACTTATGAGCGACACCTCAGGAGCCGTCCGAAGCCTGGGGAGGGGTATCAAATATTCATAGAACTATTTATCGTATCCAAATACCCTTCCAAGCCAAATTTGGTTTCATTTGTTCGAATAGTTTTCAAGTAATGCAATAAAAAAGGGGTTAAAGGCCCCTCCCTTCATTCCTGAATCTACACTGGAAAGAGGGAGGGGTCTGAAATAATCATAGAACCATTTCTCGTATTCCACTACCCTCCCATGCCAAATATGGTTCCATTTGCTAAACTAGTTCTCCAGTTATTAAAAAATTTTAAGAAAGGCCCCCTCCCCCTTCCTATCTCTCCACCGAAAGGAGAGAGGGGTACCAAATATTCTTAGAAACATTCCTCGTACCCAGATCCCCACCCATGCCAAGTTTGATATGATTTGTTTATGGGCTTGTGATATAGCTCAGTTGGCAAGTCTGTTGTCTCCTGAGCCGATGTCCGCGAGTTCGAGCCCAAGAGTAAACATCGAACACAGTTGTACCGGATAAGTTTTTCAATAACGATCCGCCAACTGTAACGTTGATAAAGTCGCGAATGCCATAAAGATGGTAAAACGACTATAATCGAAACAAAAAAAAAAAAAAAAAAATATGATTTGTTTGATCAGTTCTCGAGTTATGAAGACTTTTATATGAGAGACCCCCTCCCCTCTTCCAGGAAGATGGAAGGGTCCCAAACTATTATAGGAACCTTCCCCGGCCTCCAATGCCCGCATGTGCCAAGTTTCACGCAAATCGGTTCAGTAATAGAGAACAGCACGTGACCGGCACCGTTATTGATGGTCAAAGGGAGAGCATCAGTTATGTACACTGAGAATGTGCTGCTAATCCCAAGCGCCTTTCAACGGGTTCGAAATGTTTTTGATAATTTTTTTTTTTAAATCGTCATTGAGCATTTCGGGTTCAATTATTAGAGGTGAATGAGAGTAGTCGAATAAGCTAAGCTAAGCATTCGCCAGCCTAAGTAGTAATAAGCCAATAAGCAATCATAAAACTTTAAAAAAATAATTAAATTTTTTTCTCATTCCTTACACTATTTACACAATTAAAGCTATTGAAATCATAGTCCATGCAATAACCCTTTACCCTCTAATTTTCAAATTAATAAACACTGTAAAAAACAGTGAAATAAAATTCTTATTTAAAAACAATATGGTTTGGTGCTCAAACATTCGTTCCCTGTACCTCACTCAGATTTTCTAATTCTGTCACTTAGCCTCTCTGGCTCCAAGAGCCTCATATCATAGTACAATTTTTATTCCAATATGTCAATCATTGGAAAATAATATGAATTTCATAATGCCATATTTTCAAGAAAAATTATACCTATGGGTTCAGTTGTTCTCAAGAGTTTAGAAAGACTTACTTTTCTTTTGAATGGATCGTGAACATTGATTAGCACGATATTACTAATATTTATCAGATAACTAAGACAACCAGACAGTAAATGTCTGGTAAAAAAGACTTTTTTTTTTTTTTTTTTTGTTTCGATTATAGTCGTTTTACCATGTTTATGGCATTCGCGACTTTATCAACGTTGCAGTTGGCGGATCGTTATTGAAAAACTTATCCGGTACAACTGTGTTCGATGTTTACTCTTGGGCTCGAACTCGCGGACATCGGCTCAGGAGACAACAGATTTGCCAACTGAGCTATATCACAAGCCCTAAAAAAGACTTGAAAGATTGATTTTGTGTAAAAAAAAATATATTTTTACATTTATGCTTAACTTCAGGTTTGTAACCAATCTTTAAGAATAAGACCTCAAAACTGTGACGTGAAAAGACGAAAAAGCCTATGTCTATGGATTTTGAACGATTTTTAATTCAGGTGAATATCCCCTGAATAAAGGATCAAAACTCCTCCAACTAAGAAAATCGATCTTTTTTCGCTTTACGAAAATACCTCTTATCCATCTACTACGGGATCACGCATCGTCCTTATTTTTGGAGCATAGTAACTCTAAATTAGGTAGGGGCGTGTGGGGAATCATGGGCCACTTTTTTCCTTTGCTTCATAACTTCTTTATTATAAAAAAAAAACAAAAATAAAGAAAGTAAACGGAAAGGTTTTCTACATTTTTAAGGTATCATTGGCCATTTTTTTTATTCTTTAAATAAATTAATTTCCCCGAGCTCTGACTGTTAAAAAAAAGGATTTTTTTCTGGATTTTGAAAAATGGTGGGGGATCGTGGGCCACCAAATCCAAATTGACTAGATAACGTGCCAAGTTTATGAGTTGACCCAAAACTGAAATTTCATAATTTATTTGGTTTTTTTTTCAAGCAATTTCAGATAAGAAAATAAAAAAGTGAGATGTGAATAATTCCTAAACCCGGCTCGCGATCGTTTCGAAAAAAAAATTATTAAGGCTTTACATATGTTCGTCTCTATCGCATTGGAAAAAATGGACAAAATATTTTCATAACTCTTCATTTGGCATAAGAAAACTTTACAGATAGGAAAAACGTATTTTAAATTCTGAATGTGTATAAAAAACATCAAAATATAAGGGGCCCAAGATATCCCAAAAAATGTGTAAATAAAGTAATTTTTTTCAAGCTTCATAAATAGAAGAAGCATATGATGCGTACATAAGACAATTTGATACAAAGTCTAATCCTAAAAAGGATCATATCAATGTGATGAAGTTCTGAAGAAGCATCAGATAGAAAATTGTACGGTGATGGACATACGCGGGAGTAAGACGAAAAAGTCGTACAGAAATTGAACAGTTCAATTTGAACTATTAATGTTCACATAATTATCCGGAGGGTAAAAAGTCCCTTCCACTCCTAAAGAAGCATATGGGGTGGAGGATAGACCCAAATGGGCCTAAGGGACCATCACAAAAAAATAAGTCAACATTATATAGAAAAATAAGCTTACGCATAGCGACGACGATAACAGTTGGTTTGAGATTTTTATCACAAGACACATCTGAGATATTAAGAGTGGTCCACGTTTCCCCACTCTCCCCTACATATTATCAGACACTGTAAAAGACGGCGAGATGCGAAAGATTTCCAAAAAAGAAATGATGACATGATAACAAAGAAAATGATAAAGTCTTCATATTCTCCCCTATTTTGGATGATGACTAGTGTAAAAGTTTCAAATCAATCTTGTTTAACTGTGTTGATTGTTACACTTGAATCAAATTGATTCATCTTCAAATTAGCGGCATTGTTACCCTCATGGATCAACGGCTGCAGTTGAATTATTTTTCCACTTATTTATTGCAATCATTTCCAATCCACTCGTAAATTAATCGATTTCTGCTGCATTTGATGGACATCGCGAAAAACCGCTCTCCTAAAATGAATAATATCAACTAGAAGCTGGGAACGGAACTGAGCGTTCCATCCAGTGTTCCGAATATCACTCATTTTCAATGAATGTTTCTGATTGCACTTCGCAACTGAACGTACAACGGTCGGGTTTCGTTATTGATTGCTACTTGACCTACCCGATCATCGATCGTTCAATTCATCGCTAAAATACAGATCACCTCGTACGATGCTTGCTGTCAAACAGTGCAGCACCATCATCAAATTGGAATCTCACCAATGCGCAATGCATATGGCGAATCTTGTTGGTCTTCGATCAGGAGTGAATGGATCAGGCAGTGAGTGAGTGATACATGAAGCCGATCATTAGCGTATTTTGTTTGATTTGAAAAATAGCAAATTAATAAATTTATTTGTTGTTATAACGTTTTTTAACATCAGTATGATCAAAATCAAATTGAAGTTGTGTTTGTGAGGGAAAGATGTTCACTTTCGCCATGTTTTACAAATTTTACAAGTTCTCTTATTAAACTGTCGTCCGTCACGTTAAAACTACTGAGAATTTATGGTGTCCCGCACAACTGTTTGATTTTTCTCGTCCTGCAAAAAATAATTTTGAATTTCATATAATTCAGGCAGATACTGAGTGAGCTACATTCAGAATGGATCAGTTTGTATCTCACTCATCTCCGATATGCGATGTTTGCTAAACCGATAATTCTGAATGATGCGACTCGGTTTGCATAGCTGATAGGAGCGCTGATCGAGATTGCATACCAGCCAGGCGAAGCAGTTGCGAGAGGCGCTATCCCATTATACAATCTGAATGTTTCCAACAGGAAACGCATCCTGAGTGTTTGTTTTGATTGATTTTCGGAAGACTGGTTCCATCAATAAATCACTGACCACCGCATGATCCCCCCGCCGTTGACTAATTGCTGCTAGTGATGGACTGTGGTGTGTTTATGTTCCTCCTCATTGACAACTTCGTCTCCATCCTTTCATCCCCCCAGGTGACATCCACGGCCAGTACACAGACCTGCTGCGGCTGTTCGAGTACGGCGGATTCCCACCGGAGGCCAACTACCTGTTCCTCGGCGATTACGTGGATCGGGGCAAGCAATCGCTCGAAACCATCTGTCTGCTGTTGGCCTACAAAATCAAATACCCAGAGAACTTTTTCCTGCTGCGGGGCAATCACGAATGTGCCAGTATTAATAGGATATACGGTAAGAATTTTATACCCTTCGTTATGTTTGATCCTCTAGTTTGGTAAATTGCCAAAGTTTAAAAATTTCAAATTGTCCAAATCACGATGAAAGTTCTTGAACACATGAGAGTAGATCTCAATATTGGCTTTAAAGTAATATAAAATATCTATATGTTTATCTATTTCAATAAACCATTAAAAACTAATATCACAAACTAATATGGTCCATTTTCTCAGGATTTTATGACGAGTGCAAGCGAAGGTACAATGTCAAGCTGTGGAAAACCTTTACCGACTGCTTCAACTGCTTACCAATTGCGGCCATCATCGACGAGAAGATCTTCTGCTGTCACGGCGGACTGAGTCCGGATTTGAACGTGAGTATCTATATAAGAATGAATATGGAATTTGAATCTCAATATTGAATCAGAAAACTGAATCTTTCGCTGATATCTGGTTTAGAATCTGAAACCTGATCTTAATTCACTTCCGATGCATGACTTTTTGTGTCTGCCGCTTGATTTGGACAACTTGCCATACTAAGAAGAATAATTCTAATTTTCTCAAAAAAAAATTTCTGTAAAACGTGAAACGAGCTTCGAATAAGCATAGAAACATTTTTCGTACGTAGATTTCACATTCTTCATTTGGCTTTATCTGTTTCATTAATTTTCTCCCGTCTCCCCACTGAAAGAAGGGATAGATGCCTTATATGAAATGGAATGTTTGATTATTTAAAGAGGCATTCAACACAGACTTTATCAAAACGGGAAAATTCATATGAAAGCCTTATCTTCCCTTTCTATCTTCAGAGGAATCTCAAACAAATAATCATAAAATTTTTCTCGTACCCAAACACCCTCCCATGCCAAATTCACATTTATTTGCTTGATGAAGTTCTGTCCAAAAAAAGGATGGGGGTCTCCCTCATTTTCACTTATCTTCCCACTATAAGAAATGAGGGGTCTCAAAAAGTCTAACATTTCTCGTACCAAACAAAACCTCCATGCCACTTTTTTTCATCCTATACGTAATCAAAATCATAAGAATTTTTCTGGTACTCAAATACCCTCCCATGCTAAATTTGGTTCCGTTTGCTTGATCAGCACTCGAAGGCCCCTTCGCGCCTTTCTATCTCCTCTGTGAATAAAGGGCGGTTTTGAAACAATCATAGAAAATCCTTCGTATCTAGACACCCTCCCATGCAAAATATGGTAAGTTTTCGAGTTGAGCAGAAAAAATGTATGGGAGCCCCCTCTCCCAACTTTCAATCGCCTATCTTATAAAAGCAAACAACCTATCTTATAAAATATGGTCCCTTTTGCTTGATATGTGCTTGATTAATGCAAATAAAACTGGTAAGGGAGTACCCCTGTCCTTCCAACCCCCCGCCCCTCCATGTTAGAAAGCGGTCGGGAGGACTCTTATGATCATTCAAATTTTTTCCATAGTCAAAAACCCTCTCATATCAAATTCAGTTCCATTGGATTTTTTTTTCTTTCCTATCCTCCCCACACTGCAACAATCGTAGCAACATATCTCGTACCCAAATATTTTTCAATGCCGTACTTGATTCCAATTGCTGGTTTTGTTTGCATAAATTGAGAACTTATGCTAACTAAATTGTATTGGGCCATCCTTCCCCTTCCTTTGTACCTTCTCACTGGAAAGAGGGTGGTGTCTCAAATAATCATGGCAAAATAATTTCCCATGTCAAGTTTGCTCTATTTTTTAGATAAATTGTCGGGTTATACATAAAAAAAGTTGTATGCAATCCCTCTTCCTCTCTTCCTATATTCCCAATCCTATCCTCCAATCGCAAGACAGGAATGGTTTCAAATGGTCATAGAAAAAAAACAAGGTTAAATTAGAATGAGAAAAAAAATCAAAAATGAGTACAGATAAAAAAAAACAAAATGAATAAAATAACAACTGAATAATAAAAACAAGAACCTAAATGAAAAAATACATAAATATAGAATTAACAAAAAGAAATTGAAAAAAATCAAAATTTAAAAAAGTCAAAACAAAAAAAAAATACAAATAAAAACAACATTTTAAAAAATTAAATGACAAAAGCACAATATTGAAGTGAGAAAAATTTAAAAATAGAATTGAAAAAAATTAAAATTAAAACTAATAAATTAAAAACAAAAAAAAATTAAATTACTTGAAAGAAATTAAAACTAAAGAAAAATTAGAAAAAAAAACAAAGAAATAAAAAAACAAAACAAAAAAAAATAATTAAATTAAAACAAAAAAAATGAAATTTTAAACAATATTAAAAAAAGGAAATCAGAGAAAAAAAAATTAAAAATTAAATGAAAAATCAATTTAAAACAACAATAAAAAATTAAATGACTTGAAAAAAATTAAAACAATAAAAAATAAAAAAAAATAACCAAACCGATTTTTTTTTTATTGAAAAGAGAAAATAAAATAAATAATGAAAACATAATAAAAACAATAATTTAAAATAAATAAAAAAAAAAAATTTAAAAAAAAATAAAAAAAAATTAAAAAAATGAAAAAAAAATAAAAATAAATAAAACAATTTTAAAAAAATTTAAAAAAATTTTAAAATTTAAAAAAAAATTTAAAAATAAAAAAAATTTAAAAAAATCTAAATAAAAAAAAATAATAATAAAAATAAATTAAATAAATTTTTTTTTTAAAATAAAAATAAATCAAAAAATAATAATAAAAAAAATAATATAAAAAAAATAATATAAAAAAAAATTAAACAAATACAGTAGTTTTTCGATTTTATCACTGTTCGATTTTTCAATATTCTCTAAATTCACGCTCGACTTGATCACGGTTATTGTTTCGTTTTAATCACGTTGTTTTTTCATTCAGAAATCATTTGCCATTTTTCAATTTTTATTTCAAGTTTCGCCAAATGCACAGTTTTGCAATTATCACGGTGAATTAAGCGTGATAAAATCGAAAAACTACTGTATGTATAAAAAAAATATTAAAAAAAATAATTAACAAATCTATATATATAAAAAGCAATTTTCTGTATGTTTGTTTGTTTGTTTGTTTGTTTGTTTGTTTGTCCTCTATAGACTCAGCCGTCTTAAGAGCTAGAGAGCTGAAATTTGGCATGGATGTTCATTAGCACCAGGAATGATGAAAAATGTTTTCAGATTTTTGGATGACCTTTTCTGAAGGGGGTCGTCCATACAAGACAAATATTGTTTTTACGATATTGACGTTACTTTTCGCCGGATTGTGTTGAAAATTTGCACAGGAGTGTTTTCAAAGACCAGTAATCGATTTTAGGAGTCAAATTTTGTGTAAGGGGTCAGCCAAAGGGGTCGTCCATATCAACTGTTTGATATTTTTGCGATATTGGCGTTATTATACATTGGATTGAAGCGAAAATTTCCACATAGAAGTTTTGAGTGACGAGCAATCGATTCCAGGTATTGAATTTGAGGTCAGAGGTCGGACAAAGGGGTCGTCCATATCAACTGTTTAATGTTTTTGCGATATTGGCGGTATTACACATCGAATTGTGATGAAAATTAGCACATGAGTGTTTTGAGGGACGAGCAATCAATTCAAGGTTTTTAGTTTAGGATCAGGGGTCGCCCAAAGGGGTCGTCCATATCAACCTATTAATGTTTTTGCAATATTGTCGTCCATATGAATTTTTCACTATTTTTGCGATGTTGAGGCTAATACACATTAGATTGAGGTGAAAAATTTGCACATGGGAGTTTTAAGGGACAACTAATTGTTTTCAAGTTTCAAATTTTGGATAGAGGATCGGCAAAAGGGGTCGTCCATATTAATAGTTCACTATTTTTGCTATATTGCCGTGATTACGCATCACATTGAGATCAAATTTTGTACACGGGAGGTTTGAAAGACGGGAAATTTATTTCAGGTCCCCAATTTCGGTTCAGGGATCGGAAAAAGGGGTCATCCATATGAATTATTTACTGTTATCGCGATATTGTCTTTGAAAAAAAAACTGTTTAATATTTTATGCAAAATAGTATTGAAAATGCATCCCAATTACCATTTACACACACTTATCACATATTTGAAATTAAAAACGAAACGGAGTTCGTACGGGATCAGCTAGTAAAAAAAATAAAAATTGAAAAACTTTCAAAAAAATTAAAACCAATATCAACCAAATCAAAATAAAAATAAAGAAAAAAAAATAAAAATGAAAAATAATAAAAAAATATTAAAAAATAAACAATTAAAAAATTTAAAAAAGGAAAAAAATGTATAAAATATAAAAAATATTGAGCAATAAAATTAAAACAAACAAATAAAATTAATACAAAAACATAAAATGAATAAAAAATTCAAATAAATAAAAAAATCAAGTAAATTAAAAACAAATAAAAAAAATGAATAAAATAAAATAATAAAATTAGTAAAAGAAAATTAATAAAATAAATAAAATAAATAGAATTAAAAAAAATAAAAATAGAAAAAAAATTTAAAAAAAAACTTAAACTGAATTATAGATTTAAATAAAGTAAAATTAAATGAATAAATAAAAAGAAATTTAAAAAAAAATTAAAAAAAAAATGAATAAATAAAAAAAATTAAACAAATAAAATGAATAAAAAAAAATAAATTATAAAAAAAAACAAATATTAAATACATTACCAAAAATTAAATAAATAAATAAAATAATAAAATTAGTAAAAGAAAATTAATAAAATAAATTAAATAAATAGAATTTAAAAAAATAAAAATAGAAAAAAAATTAAAAAAAAATTTAAACTAAATTATAGATTTAAATAAAGTAAAAATAAATAAATAAATAAAAAGAAATTTTAAAAAAAAATTTAAAAAAATTTAATAAATAAAAAAAATTAAACAAATAAAATGAATAAAAAAAATTAAATTATAAAAAAAAAACAAATATTAAATACATTACCAAAAATTAGATAAATAAATAACAAAAATAAAATAAATAAATAACTAAAACAGAATCAATAAATAACAAAAATAGAATCAATAAATAACAAAAATAGAATAAATAAATAACAAAAATAAAATAAATAAATATCAAAAATAAAGTAAATAAATAACAAAAATAGAATAAATAAATAACAAAAATAAAATAAATAAATAACAAAAATAAAATAAATAAATAACAAAAATAGAATAAATAAATTTCAAAAATAAAATAAATAAAAATATGAAATTAATAAAATAGATAAAATGAATAAAATAAATTAATAAAATAAGAAAAATATAAAAACAATGCAAAATAAATAATAAAGAATATTAAGATATAAAAATAAATTAAATCTGAATAAAATGAGTTTAAAATAAAAATCATAAAACAAATTACCCAATCTATTTTCTATAATTTCAAAATATTTTAGCTAGCCATTTAAACAATTATTATGAAAGATAAATTCCTTAAATCATAAAAAAACTTTAAAAAAAGAACATATTCACACCAAAAACAATACAATTGAATGAAAATTTAAATTGGTTACCAGAACCAAATTTTAACCAATAAAAAGTGAAGATAGTTAGAGAATTGCAATAAGACAATTTAGAAATACATATGTGTATGTGTTTCAAAAAACAAAACAAATATAAAAACTTGTTGTTAAATATCTCATTTGACATTTCAATAAGTTTAAAAAATGAATAGAACATAATTCTGTTGAAATGCAAGAAATAAAAAATGTTCGGGAAATAAATATTGTATGGCATTGTGTATTGTAAATATGTGTGTATAAAAAGATTAGCTAAAAAAATTGTAATTTCAGGTTAAAAATGTAGTTGAAATTCTCCAAATTAACATGAACCCCAAAAATAAGCATAAAAATACAACGAAAATCAAACATAACGTTAAAAAAACATCAATTTTACTTAAATATTTAAATACTGAAAATTCGAATATTATTCTCTTTTCCAGCATATGGAGCAGATCAGAAGAATCATGAGGCCAACCGATGTTCCAGACACCGGACTGCTGTGCGATCTGCTGTGGAGTGATCCAGACAAGGATGTTAAGGTTTGTTTTACTGTAGTTTTTAGAAGACAAAAAAAATCATCTACTAATGTTATTTTTGTTCGTTTTTCAATTTAAGGGTTGGGGTGAGAACGATCGCGGCGTCAGCTTTACCTTCGGCGTCGATGTGGTGTCCAAGTTTCTCAGCGTGCACGATATGGATCTGATCTGCCGGGCACATCAGGTCGTCGAAGATGGGTACGAATTCTTTGCCAAGCGCTCGCTTGTGACGCTCTTTTCGGCGCCCAATTACTGCGGGGAGTTTGATAATGCCGGTGGAATGATGTCTGTGGATGAGCATCTGATGTGCTCGTTTCAGGTGAGTTAGATTTTTATTTGTCTTTCACAGGTAGGATGTTGACTAATTTTGGTTTTGTTGTAGATTCTGAAACCATCGGAGAAGAAAGCCAAGTACCAGTACAGCGGCACGAACAATCAGCGACCGCAGACCCCGCAGCGGAACTCGACCGGCGGGATGCCCCCGAACAAACGGAAATAATAATTTCTCTCTCTTCTGAATCGCTATCTGACCCGACGGCGTGGCGGCGGAAGCAGCAGGAAACAGCAAAAGTCATCATCATCATCAGCAGCGGAAACATCATCTGATAACGGTAGCAACAGCAACAACAATGGTTCGATACCACCCGCAGCATCTGGACCATCATCGGCGGCCGTCCCCCCAGCAGCTGGCGATTCTTCACTTCTTTCATCATCATCATCATCCGCATCAACATCAACAGCATCCAACAGCAAAAACAATCACCACAACAACCACCACCATAATAGCAGTAGCATTAGCAGTAGTAGTACTAGTAGCGCTCTAGATAACCAAAATTCCGTGTCCACTTCTTGTTCCTCTTCGTCGACGGCTGCTGCTTATCGGCACCCGTCGAATTCTTCCCTGTACCGAACAACTTCTACCAGCAGTGGTGGCTCCCAAAATCCAAACAATCATCGCCTGATCCGGATCCAGCATAACGATGACAACGGAGACGACGACGAGGAAGGATATGACTACGATGAGATGGACCGGAGAAATCTGCACCACCTGCATCACTACAACAACGGAGGAGGGTCCCTTCGAGAGGAAGACGAAGACGAGGAGCTAATAGTCACGATACCACCTCCGCCCCCGCCACCTGGTGGCCATCATCAGCAGCACCAACAATCGACACAATCGTCTGCAACTTCCTCCGTCGGGATGATGCACGGAATGATGCACTCGCTACGGTTACACTCCCCCACGGATCATCTTCCGAAGCCGGTAACCGTTCCGATAGCCGTACCTCCACCGACGCCACCACTTCTCTCTTCTTCGACATCGTCCTCTTCCGGATCCCCCTGGGTTCCCCAACAATCCCAGCACCACCAACAGCAGCAACACAACAAGCCCGGAACACCTTCGGCGTCCGTTACATTTTCGACTTTTCGAAGGATTCACTGAATGAATGAAGGCACGTGTTAACTTTTTTTATTACAACCCCAAACAAACAACCATCAAAACTCGATGATTCGATACTCGCTTTCGGCATACACACTTATATTTATATTTATTAGAGGCATTCAAAAATTTCTAAATTTCCCCTACAACGATTAAAGATAAATTTGTTGGTTTAAAATTGGACGACCAAGAGTTGAAAAAAAAAAAACATCAGAGAACAAATGTGTGTGGACCCGATCGATACCCACAATCGAAACTGGCTTTCGATATTCGCTTTTTGAGATTCGATGAGAATTCTTTTATGCATTTGCGATGTCTTTTATTATCCATAGAAAAAAAAAAACAAAACAAAACCAATTGATGCATTCATTGATAGCAACCAAACAAACGAAACAACAGCAAATTGTTGAAGTGTTTTTTTCCCATTTTTTCGTTTTATTTTAAATTATCAACTGTGTAAACTACCTATATTGGCTTCCTACCTATCGAAATAAAAACTATGCAATGTAAACTGGTTGGCGAAAGAAAGAATTAAACGGCGGAAAACCCACAGCAAATTTTCTTTGTTGGTAATGAATAGAATTATTATAATTATTATTAGCTATTATTATTATTATTGCTATAATTTTTGTATCTTGATACATACCTTTACATTATCTTGTCGAATTCATGAGAGAAATAAATTTTGAAGTGAGATGAAACTGTACACTTTTTGGGCCGTTTGGTTGCGTTTTTTTGCGTTTGTTTTGTTTAGTTGTGAAATTTCTTTTGAACGGTAACGTTCGATGTTTGTCTCTTTGAAAGTTTCGAAGAAGTTGTCAGTAAACTCTCTTTACGGTGAAAATGGTAGTGGCTCCAGAGATAAGTAACATTTAACAAACAATACTCCACGGAATATCAAAGCATTGTAGCATCAAATCGCTACGTTTACAAGTTTCAACTTCAGAAGAAAACAATAATTTCAAAAATAAAAATTATCGCTCCAGAGAGTGAATGAGTAATAGCTAAAAGCTAAAAATCCTTTAGGAAATATGGCTCCAGAGACTTTTCAAAATAACCATTACAAGCAGATTATGATGTTGCGGCGATAGTTCTGAGGAGGAAACATAGATTGACACAAAAAGAATAGATTACTAATCAACATATAAGTGAAACACAGAAAACAAACTCTAACTGTCGATGTGGATGAAAAATGACAACAGATTAACATCGACAAACCTTTAGATTTGGAAGAATAAGTCTGGTGCGAAAATCTAATCTTTCCAAAGTGGATCGAATAAAAAAAAGCAATCAAATTGTTCGCGATAGGATTGAAATCATACGGAGTTGTATTGCCAGCTTCAGAAGGAAGACGTTACTTCGTTATGGATGGTGGCTCCAGAGAATAAAGATCTTCACCAACAATTCAAATTTTTAAGAGATATCATGCTTACTAATTTCAGAATTGAAAAAAAAAACTTTGATGGCTCCCGAGAGCAGAAAAATAATTCAACAAAATCCCAACAGCGGAAAAACATCGCGTAAGAAAACAATTAAAAGGACTATTATAGCAGTTAAAAAAGTCCTAAAGAAAAATCGCTTACGAAAGTCCAGCAAGAACCAGGCTGAAGGATGTGAAAATCAAAAGTAGTTGTAGTCAACTTGCAATGATATAGCCTACACAGTT
The DNA here is from genome assembly GCF_029784155.1 of Uranotaenia lowii. NCBI lineage: Eukaryota > Metazoa > Arthropoda > Insecta > Diptera > Culicidae > Uranotaenia > Uranotaenia lowii. The sequence continues at coordinate 346,279,169 of NC_073693.1, forward strand.
GGCACGAAAGGTTTTTACAATTGAAAATGAGTGATGCAGAATATACTCAAAAAAGAACGGATTAAAACGACATTTTCAATTGCTAGCGGCAACTAAACTTCTTCTGTACAACGGAGCAATTCCAACCCGAATTCAGTGCCCGGAGCAAAATTACTCATTTCAAGTTGTTTTACGATTTCACGCAGTACAAAACTAAACAGCTGGATGAGGTGCCTTTTCATTTCCGTCAACTGCTTAACCGCCATTCCCCTTGCGAGGTGACCGTTGATGAATTAGAATGCATGGATTTCACGAAGAATTCTATCAAAAGCATGTTCTCATCAAAAGTTAAAAAATACCGTAAGCGGGCAAAATTTTATGGCATCAACCTGCTGTTGTATTGCCTTAAGGGTTGCAAATCGGAGACGTGATCCTTTAACGTTTTTTTATGAATAAGACTTGAAAATGGTGGCTCCAGAGAGGAAAAAAAGAAAGAATTTGATAATGGCTGTAGCAAATAATTTAAGGTTGGTATGGGAATTAGTTATGGAAAAAGTGATTTTTTTTGTTAAATATTCAGCGAGAAAAGGCGTCTGCCGCATTCTGTAAATAATAAATAGTCAATGGCCTATGCAGCTTGTTCCACTATATCCTAAGCCAGAATACGCAGAACTTTTGTCTACAGCTTGAATGCTATAGTTCTCAGGACACGGAATCAGTCTTTTTGGAAAGCGTAGAAATCATTTACTTAACGTCGTCGTTGATGAACGGAAACCTCCAACGGTTTAGCACTTTCTTTTAATAGTGGGAGGTCTAGCACTTTCTTTTAATAGTGGGAGGTCTATTCGCGCTAGTGTGCTCCAAGGCAATACTCATTAACGAGACCACTTTCAGGAATACCTCTCCTCATTACGACTTCACACCTGGACTCTCTTTTAACGACTCGAGAACCTATGTCTCCTTGCAATGACTCGAGGTTTACACTCTTACCCCTCCTCTTGCGACTCGAGATCCGTGATCCGACCTCTCATCATAAACACTCGGGGTTGAACACACCGAACTAGACTCGGAGCTTGACCTCTTCTCTTCCGACTTGAAGCCCGACTTCTTGTCACCAGGATTAGAGGCACACCACCTTTTGCCCGTCGTGTGCCGGTCGAGAGCTGTTTATCCTGGACACGCACCTGTCACAGCACATGCGTGGAGTTAACGCAACCAACCGGATGCTTGCCGACGGTGACGACATCCTACACCGACTCAAACGGCTCACTCGGCGTCGCAAGTCACTCTACCCGTGGGTCATCCCCGCAGCTTCGATCTTTGGGAAACGTGCTACTCAGATACTCCCCGAAGGTTGAGCATCCAAAGCACGAACGCAGGTGCCCACGGCATTCCCTAAGCAGAAGATGTTGCTTTATCTTTGTAGCTTCAAATCAATGGATTGGATGCACTCTACTCGTCAGGCAATCTTAGGATTGCCCGTCGTGTACCGGATCGGGAGCAGCTTGTCCTGGACTCGCGCCTGTCACAGCTCACGTTCGGGATTTTGAACGCTACGACTCGGATGATTCCCGACGGTGACGACATTCTACACCGACTCAAGAGGCTCGCCTGGCATCGAGAGAATCTCTAGCCGAAGGTATCCCCCGACAGTGGTTTACCCTCTTCCTACAAGGCCCGTTGCTAAGAAGGTCTTGTCATATCTCCGCAGTTTCCTCCGTAGGAAGCGACACTATTTACTCGGATACTCCCCAACGATCGCGGAACACCCATGACCTCCACTATGCAGGAGATGATGCCTTATCTTTGTAGCTTCGATCTGTAGCTTAGTATCGAGGCGGTAATGGGTTAACAGGCCGAATGGATTATAAGCCCCAGGTTATCCGCCGAAAATTGTTCGACCGAAAGAATTTTTTTACCGAAATCCCAACATGTGCAAATCGTTAAACTGCTCGGTAATTTTTTCGATAAAAAATTAACGAACATCGGTAAATGAAGAATCGATTTACCGATGTTCGTTTATTTTTTACCTAAAAAATTACCGAACAGTTTAACGATTTACACATGTTAGGATTTCTGTTAAAAAATTACCGAACTCGGTAATTTTCATTTACTGTGTAGGCTGAACTTGTGTTGGGCCGATTTTTGATTTGGGCGAGTGATCATCAGGTCGAATGGGCGCTAAGCTGAACGGATGTTATGGCGAATTGTAGGCTGAAGAAACATCCTTCGACTAAAGGTCGCATGGTCAAATGGATGTTGTTGTACTTTCATATACCTACGAAAAAGATTCGCCTACTAGTCGGGTGGTAATATTTCTCCCTTCTTTATTCTCAGAATGCAAGGTATGGCTCCAACCTTGATGGGGCATTCTGATCGTACGTTTAGGTCGTGGTGGTCTGGAACCTGAGAGAATAGGTTTTGTGATTGATAAGAAGAGAACTCCGTTCTTCAACATCTTCCGGGAATCCAGCTTGTTCATCTGCTTGAACGGTCTAGTCGAGCTGGGATTCTGTTTCGTTGATAGGAGCAACGGAACACGGTTCTTGATGTGTTGGTACCGGTTTCCGATTTGGTGAAACAACTTCCAAACGCTTTGATGGTGTTATGTTCCGCTTGTTCGGTGACGGAAATTCAAACATGTACATGATAATGTTGAGTGGCGGGCGAATTGCAATAAGCTGGTTTGAAAACTTTCGAAAATGTTGCGTTGCAGTGTTGGACCGAAGTAACTTCTCTGGTTCGAACTGGATGGAAAATCTTGGAGAGAGCAAGTGATCACAAATCAAACATTTCGATCCAGTCCAGACCGAAAAGATTGAAGTTTTGATTTGTCACGTAGCACAACACAGATTTCGTGATCTTGTCCAGAGTGATGTTACAATGCAGCTGCCCAATGATGTTAAAGGGTTTTTCTGATGCGGTTTTTGCCTGAGTACCAGTTTGATGCAGATGTGGTGAGTCAAGTTCCTGCCACGAACGCTTGGAGAGGATGGTGATGTCGGACGCTGTATCAAACTGCATACGTAACATAACTCCGTCGATGGTGACATTCAGGAACTTTATAGACGCTGTACTGCTTCCACGATTGATAGCAAAAATTTCGTTGACTTTTGGTTTGAATTTTTCCTTCTGTTTCTCGCTTTTGGCAGATGGCTTTGCCGAAAAGCAATTGCAGAAGCCTTCCTTGTGGCCCTTCTCGTTGCAGACTTTGTTCGTGTCTTTTGAAAATGAGCAATCACGTACAAAGTGCAAAGTGTTCCAGCATAGCCCTGTCGAATTTGAGGTTATGTAAACGTTGGCATTCGGTGATCAGGCTTCCCAGTTTACATTCCCCTTCGCCTTCGGATTCCAACTTCTACAACAACCTTGTTCGGATGTCAGATTCATTCGGAGACCGTAGACTGCAAATAAAAATTAAGGGTTTGAACTAATCTGCGGTGATTTTGTTCAGCTCAAAATCCTCACAGCGTTTATTCACGATTCCGGCGTAGGTAACGTAATCATCGTCTCCGTGCTTCGTAAGTTGAAAACATTGATAAAGCTTGTTGAATAGTGAAATTCGAAAACCTAACAACTGTTTCAACTTAGTGACGGCGTCGGCGAAAGAAAATTCACCTGGATGGTTTGGCGAATAAAATTCACATACTTGTCGTGAACGTTAATGCTGAGGCTCAGGCTAATTTTTGCTTCGTCATCCACATTTTCTCCGTCTTTCAGGAACAGGTTTTCGTACTTCTGGAATCATCGATCGAATACCAAACCGTTTTTGGGATCGTAGCAAAACTCCATGATATTTAACGCCAATGACTCGATGATGAATTCTGATTATTGAACCGTTCCGTTCTTGATTATTGAACCGTTCCATCATAGCCATCAAACGAGCGTTTTGTTCAGCCATCTGTCGGTTTTGTTCGACCATCTGACGATTTTGCTCCACGATGGTTTCGAGCAATCTTGAGCTATCGGTTGGTGGTGCCATTTTTCATTGAATGAACTAAATTTTCACTAGTTGATTTTCCTTAGTGATTAATGGTTGCTATGCTAGTAGGGAAAACACTCACCTACTAGTCAGGTGGTAATAGATGTTAGACCCAGCAGCTTTTTGGCCTTATGACCATTCTGCCAAACATTAATTCGGCCTATCGTTCATGCGGCCAAACAACCTTCGACCTGAAGTGTATGACAAAGTAAAAAAAACTTGTATGGAATTTGATAGACCTAAAATAATGCTCGATCTAGAATCTCGCGAAATAAGATTTCTTAATCTTTGTCATAAGCCCGAAGTCAAATAACAGAACACAGATCATGTATCAGTCTAGAAGAGAGGATTACTGGGGAACGCCCATGAAGCATGTCGACCTTTATTATTGACATAACAGAATTCTGTACCTTTTCCTATCTTTCAAACCATCCTGATCCATTGAAATTTGTACAAGATCTACCAGATGAACCAAGCAGAAGCTTGAGACTCTGCTTGTTGTACTCATATTATGACGCATATATCGTATACAGACAGAACTCCTCTTCGACGTCTAAGGTTAACTTCAGCGTCTTTACCTCGATGAACAAGACGTTCTATAGCGTAGGAGCGAGAACCTCACCCTAGGGAACGTCTTCTATAAAGGCTAACGATCGTTGTCCGCTTTGCGTTTTAATGTTTTTTCTTACTTTACTAGTATAGTTGTGTGAAAAATTTTGGATTAACTCAAAGAATCACGAATTTTGGATGATTTTTGAATAACACTCTTCTGAAATGTTGAAGAAGTATAGTGAGCAAACTTCTCAAATATTCACAATGGATATTGACACCGATAAAACTTAAAAGCGACGCCGCTTCCGTCGTGGGTTTTCACCTGAAGGCTGTTGGGAGACACTGCCAGATCCGATTCTGAAGGCAAAACACCATCGACGCAGCAGCCGGCGGGAATCAATCCGACACAACAAACCAGCTACGAACGGAACGGAAGACGATCCGAGTGGTTCGGTCGTGCATTTGCTCAAGGCTGTTGGAAAACACGGCTCGCAAAACCAAAAAGGCAAAGCCCCACAATCAAGAAGAAGAAAGAAAGCCGAAACAAAAAACAAGAACAGATTGCGCCATGAAGCACCTCACTATTGCTACAGGGCTTCTTTTTTTTATTCTTGTTCCCTCTTTTATCATTTTTTTTGGGGTCCAGGCAGCAAGCAGAGCAACTGACAGCATTTTTGTTATACGAACTGACAGCTAGTCAGGCAGCAGGCCACAGAGCATTTTCTTCGTTGAAAGCCGTTTAGGAGGCCGATCAGGTCTGGAAGCCGACCAGGCTTATTGGTAGTGAACAGGCAGCTTGAGGAGTGGGTCCAAATATGGAATTGGACTTCGGGACGAAGATTGTCGAAATCCAAACTTAGATTTTGGCGAGTGAGTTAGCTGTTTTTCATCGGGTCCAAGTACGGAGATCCCTATGATTGGAAGCTGTATCCGATTGGGAGAAGAGCCGGCAAGTCAGCTTTTGGTATCCTGACGACATCTGAGTCTGTATTTCTGTGAGCTAGCCGGAGCTAAAGGGAAGAAACACTTCTACCTCTTCTTTTGGGCCAATTTAATTGTACAGGGTCCGGCAATTGAACTGCTACAAAACTTTAGGAGTGATTATTACGAAGTACACAAAACCGAGTTAGATGACATCACCCTTGTTAACATTGGCCCTTATTCTGCGCCGCGCGTGACGTGATGATTGTCACCTCACCTCGGAGTCACCGTGATATTTGTCACCTTATTCCCGTAGTCGATATGGGTAAAGTGACAGAGGTTCATTCTAGGTGAGTGGCCAAATGAACACATCTGTCAAAATGGTTGAATTTAGCTGGTGCTGTTTCGCTTCGGATTTTACGAATTAGTTTTTTGTGTAACGGTTTAGAATTTCGATTCGAAAATGACCATCCTCGGATGGTACGGTCACAGCAAACTGCTTGAGGATGATAAACGGACGATTTGTGCGACGTAAGTAGAAATTTCGCTCATCAAAACTGGGTTCGGATTTGGGTTTTATTGCCGAAAAAACAAAATCAGATACCGACGGCTCCGAATGGTGCCGGTTTATATATTTTCCCCAACCGAGGTTACCACCGTGGCATGCCGGGAATTATCGATCCGAACAGTTAGTTGATTGTGGCGTACTGATTCTTTACTAATGGATTTTATTGTTATTTTTTAGATTTGGAAAAGTGGTCGCAATCTTAGATCTGGACAAAAACTACAACATGACTGCGCCATCTTCGAGGCTGCGCCCAAGAACCCAAGAACGGAAATATGCCGGAAAACATTGAAATTGCGAAACAGTTGAGGTGGAACAACATACGTAATTTTTGTTACATATGTCGAAAAAGATTTCGAGGAAAAATGATCCTAATGATAATATTGAAAATAAATGGACTAATTGCTAATATTTTATTTTCAAAGTGTTCGTGTTTTCACGTTTTCACATTTTGCAAAAAATTTCAATAAATGAAAAAAATCATACATATTCAAAGCTATCATTCTTTATCATTTAATTAACTATTAAAAGCCTTTCATTCCTGTGTACATAAATTTCTGTTAAATTTCTTTTTTGTCACCACCTGAAAAGGTACCGACAATCCTCATCGATTGCCGAATTAATTCAGCGAATCTAGATTTGTTCGTGAAAATTGTTTTTAAAATGGTCATACTTTAATGTTGTTGAACTTTTAGAGCCAAATTATTCCCTGTTTCATAAATTTTTCATTGAATTTCTATCTCGTCGCGACCTGGAAAGGTACCGACAATTGTCACCTAAAATCGTCACCCGAATGCGACGATTCTCACCGACGGTGACTAGGGGAATAGGGTAAGAACTCACAAAGTTCATCCGAAGTGACGTTCCTCACCTAAACCGACTGCTGGAATAGAGTGACTTGGGTGACTATACTATCGTCACGTCACTCGAGGCGCAGAATAAGGGCCATTATGTCTAAGATGTCAGAGGATATTTTTGTTAATTTTGTAATCAAGTGTTTTTTTTTAAATAGTCCTCGAACCTTAACGTTATGCTTTGATTGCCTAGTTCCAGGCTGTGAAACGGCAGAAAGACATATTTCGTGAGTTGTCCAATGCGTGTATGTATTTTTTTTATTTTGGCTCGCACTTGGAAGATACCTGGAGATCAGAAGTACCCAAGTATAGTATGGTGGGGATCGTCAAGCTACAGTGACGACACCTACCATGGTGAAGATCATCAAGATGCACCCTGAGAGAATTTTTGGCGTAGTAACACTAAATTGGCGATAGATTTTAATACACCGGATAAAAATCGCCGTCGCATCTTGAAAGATAATCTTTAGGCCCACCCTTACAAGATACTAAGATTTCAAGACCTTTCGTTTGAACAGAAGCAAGAGCGGGTAGAAAGGGCGAAGGCGCAGCTTACGCGGTCCGCGCATGAAAAATTTGGAGAATATCGTGTTTTCTGCCGATGAATTCATCGTCGTTCAGCAGTTCGTGAAAAAACAGAACTACAGATTTTGGTTGCCAGAAAGATCACGAACCTATGCAAACGTATTAAAGGCCACAAGACGACAGAAATCTGTCTTATTAAAAGTCTGGGTCGGAATCGCCCGTACTTTCCTGGTGAAGATCAACCGAACACCCTGAAGAGGTGTAGATCAATCAATTTACGTATCTAAAATAGTTCGACGACATGTCCTCGAACTGTGAACACGTCCCAATTTTGGTTTTGGTTGGTGGTTTTTAAGCAGAACTTCACATTGGCTTACCAAGGAAAGAGGTCCCAATTTTTGGGTGGGATTTTTTTTAGGGTTAATTCCGAGTACGGATTGGTCGGGGAGTTAGCCGAACCTGAACCCTATGGACTTGGCTGTCTAGCGGATACAGAAGCCCAAAGTCTACTCTACAAAACATGACGGGTTGGAAGTTCTGAAGCGCCATTGAGTTGAGTCCTGGGATAAAATACCTCAAAAACCACCCGCGGTCTTTTTAGAATATGTGTATTGAGCTTCTGCAGCGAGTGGTGAAGCTTAAGGACAAAAAAAACGAAAGGCGCCAATGGATTTTGAAAATATGGTCTGGTTTTATGTAAATCGTATTAAATTTGAAAGAAAAAGTTTTTGTTTATTTGTTTGTTCCACAGAAGAAACAAAAATAATGTTGATTTTTCAGTACAAAATATTCAATTTTCCCATACAAACTCAAAAGTCCAAATTTACTCATGTAAACGTTACTTAAAAATTATGCAAAAAAACATGGATGAGTTTTGGGCCAAGACGAAGCTTTTAAGACCCCAGGGTTTGAGAAATTCAAAAATGACCTCAAATCGACTCAGTCTATTGTACAGACCTGTGCAAATGATAAGGGTGCATCATTCTCTGGAGCCACCATTTTTCGAATTCCATTGTTGTAAAATAAAATCGCTTCTAGTGGGTCATATTTTGCCTTCGTCATATTCCGCCTGAGTCATGCTCTACAAGATTAAATTTGGTAGGCCACTCGCAGAGTAAGCCCCCGGAGACTTCTCTCAACTAATGAAATTCTAAAAATGAAAAATAGTAATCGAATACGTCCGACTCTCTAAATCTAAATCCATAGATGTTCCTATACGCTTAAGGTGGTCATCATGGAAACTTCTCAATCTTACCAAAAATGAGAGGGGTCAGTGTGAAAAGAAAAGTTGATTGAGCCGACGTCCTTGAGCCCATGAAATCTCGTTATTATGATCGTTCCTTGTTCTTTTTTAGACAATATAGTTTCCAGCCACGGGTTTCTTAAATACTGAAATGGACTAGTATGGTCACCAAAAAACATTTGGCAAGTTTTCTCCGTTATGAGTTAACCAAATAGATCTCAATGGAGCACAAAATATTTCAAAATTGCTTAACACGTGCACACCATCACGCCAGGAAACGGATGAAACAAGAAAAAGTTTGAAAAACATCATTCAACAATAGGTAGAAAAAAACCAGCCCATAAAACCCTGAACTGTAAAAACTGTTAGAAGTCAAACAAAAATCAAAAGTCCTTCACCCATCTCCAAGAAACTAATGCTGTCTGTCTAAAAAAACTGAATAAATGTCTGTGATTTCTGTGCGCTAACCGTAAGAGGGAAGAAGAAATTGAACTAAGGAGGAAAGAAGCTAGCTAAAACAATCCTGTCTTAACAAAAAAAAAAACACTTAAAATCATCAAATCCATGGGCTTTGCACCAATCATAGTGTTTTAAGCAAAACCAGGAATTTTAAGGGGGATTTTATTATCTGTGTAACCAAAAAAAATCGCTACACTGAGTGGAATGTCTCGCCTAAGTTTTACTGGATTTCTGTTTTAATCACCCCACTAGCTAACTACTGGTAGAAAAAAAAATCAACCGATCTCACAACAAATGAAGAGGAAGCGGAAAAAATGCGGGAATCACAATAGCAATGATGTTTTGAAATATCAACATATGAATACACACTATATACCTACTTATATACATATAAATGTTAGAGAGCGAGAGAAAGAGAGAAAGAGACGAGGATGTATGACTGATGATGATGTGTGGAAGTTGAATAAGTTGAACAAATCAAGAAGTAAAACAAATAAAAACAAAATGGAGAAGCTGACAATAGCGGAACAAAAACATAACAAACGGCAAATCTAAAATGGGGGCTATGATGAGAATGGAAAGAGGACAAATTCTTCGGAAATCACAAAATAAACTAAAAAAAAAACAAATCAACCATGCCGAGTGTTAAGAAGTGAACAGCCCCAAATCAAGTACTGAAACGAAAGTCGAACGTACTGAAGACTTACAAAAACAAACAAAAAAAATACAAATAAATTATTATCAATGTATCTAATCGATAGTAGTGTAGTGGTAATGAAAATTGCAACAAATAAAAAAATCCGGAATGTAAATGAACGAAGCAAAAGAACGGTACATGTTAAATCGTAGAAATCCGATATGAGTCTAATCAAGAAGAAAAGAAAAATGTGGAAGGTAGCTATTTATATATATACATATTGAAGTGTAACTTTAACAAATGTAAAACGCAGATCAAAGTGAGGAAAAGTTCTATTTGAAATTCTTTCCAATGCTTTCTTCCTTCAGTAAAAACAAAATTTGAAATTTTTCCCTCGTTTGTTCAAACTTTATTAAGAAAAAAAAAAACAAAGGAAAAATCGATATCATTACAACACTATCAATTGGTAGGGGAAAACATTAAAACATATGTAACAAATTTGAATACAAAAAAGAAAGGGAAACGTAATAGAAAACTTTAAGTCACCGAACTGAATTGCCTTCTTGATGATGTTGGTTGAAAAAAAAAATAAACAAAAATTTAAAGACAAAAGTCCAACCATCCAACTTAAACTTAAAATCAAACAGAACGTTACACGTTGCTTCTCAGAATCTTTACTTATAGCGATGTTCAATCCAGTAAAAGAATTTCTGCTTCCACTTTACTTTTTTTCCTAAAGAATAAAAAACAATCGATTCAAAAAGATTGAAAATCGCACAACCCCAAAGGTTCTTTAGTTTTTTAAATATCTTAAAAAATTAGCCCTCAAAGATTGATTTCCACAAATCAATCGACCAACTTAACCAATTGCTATAGTTCACTTTTTGTCCTTGTAATTTGTAATTTTATCAAAAATATTTGCAGGTTCGTTTTAGATGGATCAATAAACAATAATAATAAACGAAAAAAAAATCCAAACGCAAGAATGCATTTTCATCAACAAATTAAATTTATTGCCATTATCATTATTGGTAGTGTAATATTATTATTAGCAAAATGGGCAAATGGGGAAAAGGAAATATAAGTTGTAATGAAAAGTTCATTGGACTAAAACCAATGCAAGAGAAGAAGTATCCAATAAGCGTAACGAAAATTTGCGTAAATTGTTAAGAAAAGAACCGATAATCAGATACCGAACACATTGGATGGCCACGCAAACCGAAACGTAAAATGGAGACAAAAAAAATGATTATTACAGAAAAAAAATTGTTTATTTGTTGAAAAATCGAAAGAAATCCGTACGATTCTTATTGAAATGTTCTCAGGTGACAAAGTGGATTGAGACTTCCGATGATAAAAAATTTCGGATCCAATTCAAGAGTATCTCTTCTGGAAAACTACAATCAACTAAAAGGGCTGATTGAGATTGCTGCTGGCATAAATAAATCGAGTAGATTGGGATCCGTAATTATGGGAAAAATGAAACAAAGACTTTTACTGAAAGAAGTATCAAAGCAGATTGAGACTTCCGACGAAGTTGGGTAACACTTTTCCTTTATAATTTTTTTTTAATGTCTCAGAAACTTTGGAATACATTCATAGCAAAATTTTGAGAAAAAATTAACAGCAAACTGGGAGAACACTTTTTGTCGAAGTTGCAAGAAGTGTGAGATTTCTGAAAAAAATCAACCTTGAGAATTCTGACAAAGCGAAGCTGGAAAATGCCAAACGAGATTGAGATTTATGCTTATGAAATTTACAGAAAAAAAAGCAAAGCAGATTTAAGCTTAAGCAAGAGAGATCAATAGTAGGAAAGATCACATGCGGGATATACATGATGTTTCGACAGAAGGTCCAGCAGTTGGCCGATTTCATCATGTTCACCGTGGTGAAATTGGCTAACGCGCCGTTGTACTGAAGCGGAGATTTCAGGCTCAAGTCCTGCCGGTGAGCCGTTGTATCTTTTACGAAAAATTCATGATATTTACGGCTTATATTATTTCGTTCTTTGATACCTCATGTTTATCTAACTCTTTCCATCACCTACGAAAACGTTTAAACTTCTGCCGGAGAAATCAAAGGAGAATGAGACCTGTGCTTGCCCAGTCTGCGTCGGCATATCCTTCTCATTCATCTGAATCACTTTCCACGGTCCCCTTGAGGAACCACAGGGCTCGCTTTGCCTCCATCCAGTCTGCCTTGGTTGGTTTTGACACCTTCCTTCCGAGAATCGATGCGCAAATCCCGATGCCTGGCTCCGTGGTCACCGCCAGATACAGCAAACTTCCAACGATGTTTTGGTCGGAATTGGGAAGATTCTCCGTCTCCTCCTTTTGTTGTATTTAGGCGGGAGCCATAAGGAATTCTTGACCCTTTCGCATCGCTCAGGTTGAACTTCTCCAGCAGCTTCTCGATGTATGCTGTTTGACTCAGATCGAAACCTTTGATTGATCGGACCACCTGGATACCAAGGAACTGCTTCACATCTCCAAGGGACATTAGCTGGAAATTCGTCTCCAAATATTTGAAGACCTGTTGATACTCGGCTTCGCTGGATGTTGCGACCAACATATCGTCTACTACGTCCACACATACAACGATGTAGGCCAGCTTCCCGTTTTGATTCCGAACATAGAGGCACGGATCCGCTTCCGACGGTTTGAATCCAGCTTTTCGCATAACATCGTCCAGCTTGAGCTTGAGGTTCCACATTCGTGCCGACTGCTTTAGACCGTAAAGACTTTTAAGCCGATGGCACACCTGTCCCTTTGTAGCAGAGACACCAGGCGCTTTCTTCATGTAATTGGTTTCATCTAAATCTCCGTTTAGATAGGCCGTCTTGCATTCCACGACGAGCAGCAATAAGCGTAACGTAGCTTGCTTGACTACCGGAGCAAAAACCTCATCGTAATACAAGCCTTGGCGTTGATTGAAACCTTGTGTCACCAAACGAGCCCTGTACCGGATTGTCCTCCCGAACTCGTCTTCCTTCCTCTTGAAGATCAATCGACAACCAATGATCTTTTTCCCGGGAGATAACGCAGCAGGTTCCCAGACACCGTTCTGATGTAGTGGTTTGAGTTCGTCGAATATGGCTGCTTTCCAGAGTTCTCTGTTCGGACCACCCGAGGCTTCCTGATAGTTCTTGGGATCAATCGACGATTCTTGAGCGTCCACCACTCGAAACCGTTTCGGTAGGATACTCTTAGTTGAACGTTCGGAACGCCGCTTTCTGCTGTTCACAACCTTTTCAGTAGATTTCGGTTGCTTCTCCTCAAGATCGAGTGGCTCCACCTGAACGTCGAGTTGATCTTCCTGAATTTGACCATTCTCGTCTTCAAGCGGACCATCATCGGTATCATTAAAACCTCGAAGTCGTTGTCTTCATCGATGCGTTGTTCTACGGTGCTAATCGGATTGAGAACCAACGGTGGCAGCTCTTGGACCTCGGTTTTTTCATCAGATTCCAGCCTCTTCAAAGAACCATCTTGTGTCGTAAGGAAACGTACATCTCTGCTGAAGACTACCTTTTCAGTGTTTCTGTCGATGAAACGCCATGCTATGTGCTGCTGAGAGTAGCCAACGAATGTCAACAGGCTTGCTTCCACGCCAGAGTTCGTATGGCGTCTAACGGATTGATTTTGTTGGTAACTTGTTCTGAAGATAATTGGCCGTGTTGATGGCCTCACCCTAGTAGCGGTACTCCATGCCAGCTTCCAGGAGAATACACCTCGCCATTTCGACGGTTCTTTCGCTCCGCGACATCGTTCTGTTGAGGAGTGTATGCAGTTGTAAACTGCTTCAAGATTCCTTCGCTTCTGAAGAACTTAGCCATCGCATGCCCTCTGTACTCGCCACCTTGATGGACCTGATCACCATCGACGGCCGGCCGAATTGCGTCTTCATCTTACGGACAAAATCTTGGACAGCTTGTGACGTTCCAGATTTCTTGCTCAGAAAATACAGCTGAGTGTAGCGGCTGTAATCGTCGATAAGAGTAAGGAAGTACCGTCGTCCTGCAGGCGTCATTGGCCCGCACAAGTCGCTATGAACCAGATCCAGAATTTGTTTCAATGACCTTTGTATTTTCTAGGGAAACCGTAGCCTCACCATTTTGCCGTCGAAACAAACCTCGCAAGTAATTTGATTGCCGCAATCGTATACCTCCATGCCAGAACTCAGATTTGCCAACCGCTTGATGTCGATGCCATTCGTGCACGCAATTTTTCTTGTTGCACTGGTTCGAGACTGCATTCGCCCGTTCCACCATCTGGATTTGGTACAACCCATTTCTGTGTTGTTGAGCCGTGGTTGCGATACGCCTATTTTTCGAAATGGTGCAACCGTCTTGATGTAAGAATACCTCGGCTCCTTCCTGCGCAAGCTTGCCAACCGAAACCAGGTTCATATGGAGATCAGAAACGTAGAGGACCTCGCCCAACGTCATAAAAGTACTAGTATTTTTGGTACCTTGGCTACCATAGCAAAGGATGTTGCATGAGCCAACTCCTTCAACCACTGCAATACGTGCTTGCCATTAGCAACCGTCTATCGAAAAACTGTGGAAATAAGAATCTTTTCATAAATACTTGAAAGAATGGTGATTTAGACGTCTGCTAATCAAACTGAATTCTCCTAAGTGACTCCGGTTTCTAAGTATGATGGCGATTATTCTAAATTATTCTAAGACTTCTGTTGACCAAATAAGTGCTGAATGGTGAAGCCAGTTGAGACTTCTGCCGATAAAAATTGAAGACATAGCAGATTAAACTCTTTTTTTTTGCTAAAAAATGTCAAAGCAGATTGAGAGTTCTGTTAACAATATTGTCAGAAAAATACACAGCAGATGTAAACTTCCGCTAGGTTTTGTTTATTTCTTAAATTTAAAATCAAAGTAGATTAAGACTTGTGTTAGTCAAAATCTTGAGAATTGAGACTTCTGCTGATAGAAAATAACAGAGCAAAACGAGATTAATCCTTCTGAAAACGATTATTAAAAGTTTGGCTGCCTAAGAAAATGTTAAAGCAGAATAGGAATTTGATTAACGAAAAAAGAAAAATAAAGAGTAAAAATGTTAAATATTTGGGAGCTCTATTTGTTCAGAAAATTGAGACTGCTGATCAAACAATTTCTATCGAAAACAAATTACCATCGATAAAAGTTATGGAACAACCTTCCGTCAATGACGCTTCTTACTTATAAAAATTGCAGAAAATGATTTAGAAGATTAACAACGATTGAAAATTTTGATTTAAAAACAAACTACCTAGTAGCAGCAATGGCGAATTGAGACTTCCGTCCATGAAAATTGTGAACATGACTGGGATATGACGCTCATTTTTTTTATAAAGTTTGTAGAAAAAGACACAACATATTCAAACTTTTACTCATAGCCAATGTTGAAGAGACTGATTTTCTGGTGACAAACTGTCAAAAAATGGATTGAAATTCCGCTGATGGAATTTAGTAAAAAACTGGCAGATTTCTGCTGATTGAAAGTGCCATTTAAAGTCCTATATATGAAAAATAGGTCAATAAAATCGGAATGTCTGCTGTTAAAATTTTCACATCGGCATGAGATGAATTTTCCGCTGTTATAAAAAGTTTTGAAGGGGTTTAAATTTTATCCATGAATTCGGCCAAAACTAGGTAGAACGTTCTGCTTCTGGCTTTTGCTGATCGAGACGGCATAGTCAACTTTCTGCCGATCCTCTGATTTGAAGAAAAAGACCTGGTGGTCTTACACTTCTACGTATAGGAAATAATGGAGAAGATTTGCGACCTGTTTGTGAAAAATGGCAATCTAAATGTTACTTGTGCCTGAAAGCGAAATATACCAATAAAATTCACGAAGATCGAAACAATTTTAGGAGTTCACTTTAGAAAAAAAAAACCGACATCAAGTGGAGCATTCTTTCGCTTTCTAAATATTTTTAACATTTTTCTTGCTTACCTGATACTCAGCGATAATGTACGATGAAATGCATGCTTTTTAGGCTTCTTGCTATACTACTGGCTTCTGTAACCTGATCGTTGTCCTCTGGTGTTTCCGACTAAATTGAACTTTGTAAATTTATTTTTCGGCATATCGGTGAAAAGTAGTTATGAAATTGATAAAGATGGATAGAGAAGTGAGAAGAAAATTTACAGATGTTGAAAAGAGCGAAAGAGCATTTTTGCGAGGAAACTTATTAACGTACACCATACTTTACCCTGCAACATTTCATTATTTAGGAGAAGTAGTACCGGGATAGAGGTGGCACTACCTTAACCTATACAATGAAATCTGGTTGGTCCGAAGTCTACATGTGGTGAACACGTATAGCCCGTCCGGAGTATACGTGTTCACCACATGTAGACTTCGGACCAACCAGATTTCATTGTATAGGTTAAGGTAGTGCCACCTCTATCCCGGTACTACTTCTCCTAAATAATGAAATGTTGCAGGGTAAAGTATGGTGTACGTTAATAAGTTTCCTCGCAAAAATGCTCTTTCGCTCTTTTCAACATCTGTAAATTTTCTTCTCACTTCTCTATCCATCTTTATCAATTTCATAACTACTTTTCACCGATATGCCGAAAAATAAATTTACAAAATTAATTAACGGTGGTTAACTTATCTTAAAAGACTAAATTGAACAGAACGAAATGTTTTTCACCAGCTGCAAATAAAAGTGGGTTCGGCCTTTGTTTAATAGTTCTATGTAATTATTCTAATTAGTTTAATCTTACCAACTTACTGCCCATTACTTTGATTTTCATCGTCCAAAGTATTTTCGTGCGACTTGTTCTTGTCATCGTTGTTTCATTTAAGTGTTCCAGACGTTGATTACTTGATTTCAAATTACGCGAAAAATAAGAATCGCTTTACTCTAAAATCTTGACAGCTGAAATCAGTGATTTATATTTTTATAAACTAAATTTGAACCAAAACTAAGTATTCCTAAGAATCGATAATATTCTTCTGAATAAATTGCTGATGGTGATGTATCACTAGCTGAACAAAACTTCAACAAATTTAAATTCTTCACATGATCAGTTTTCTCTCAGCCTTTGGCTAGATCGGTCGTCTTTTTTCGTTCTCGAACCTATCCTAAAGGGCTAAAGTATAGAGCTTATAAATGTTACCTAGAGTTCGGTGCAAAGCGTCGTGATGAGTCCGTCTCCTGGAGTCTACCCGAATCGGACCATACCGGAATGGCTCGACCCTCAGAACCTGCACGGACGCCTTCAATACTTGTTTCTGAAAGCCAAAGATGGACATACACTTCCTAATCCGTTTTTGGTTGGGAAATCAATAGAACAACACGCTGGGAAGATCGATGGTGCGTTTTTCGATCGTATCAGGAAATGGTACGTTTTAAAGATCCGGAACGAACAACAAAGCCAACAATTGGAAGAAATGAAGCAGCTCGTCGATGGAACACCGATAGAAATTGGTACACATCCGAACCTTAATCAACGAAAGTTTGTAGTGCGATGTAGCGAAGTAAACGACATGACCGATGCGGATTTGTTAGCTGAGCTATTATCTCAAAAAATCACTGGAGTCCGAAGAATAACAAGGAAAACAGCAGATGGGATAATCGGCACGCCAACTTTAATTTTGACTATAAATAGCACAGTCATCCCTGAGTTCGTCAATTTTGGACTCCTCCGAGTCCGAACCCGTTTATATATTCCTCAGCCTTTGTTATGTCGGCAGTGCTTCTGCTATGGACACCCGAAAAAACGATGTCCGAACGAACGCGCGTGTAGTGTTTGCTCGAGTACAAAACACGATAGCAGCGACTGTCCTGGCCAAAAGTTTTGTCGCACTTGCCAATCGAACGAACACTCACCATCCGAACGCACTTGTCCGAAATGGATTGAAGAATCCATCGCTCATCGTATCAGCGCAGAACAAAACTTATCACTCGCCACAGCTCGTCAACAGATGAAAAACAATACTAACAAGAACACCTATGCCAGTGTCACCCGATTAGGAAACGATCCAAAAACTCCACACGTCTCGGAAAATAACCAGCAGCAACATCAACCAGAAAAATCATCGAAACAGCAGCAATCTAAACGTGATCATAATACTTCGGCATCTGGACTACCAGCAACTCAACCAACCACCCCTTCACCCCCTCGGAAGAAAAACCCCTCCATTTCTCCACCCGACTCCAAGGACAATGGAGTTGGGCATGAGAGCAAAATGTTACCCTCTGCCGCACAACGGCAAAATAATGTTAAAAATCCCACCCCTCCTCTAAAACTCCCTCCACCATCCTCCAACCCTTTCCAGCCCCCTAGCTTTAAATTTAAATTTAAAAAGAACCCCGGCACATAAAAACTTTGTAAAAGTAATTGGCCTAATAAACATTAGTATTAATAAAAATAATAAATTCTTCACATTGTATGCACTAGGAAATTATCTTTTACATACATATAACATTTATTCATTTTCCTCTAAAGTACAACAGCTGTAACCTAACTGTTTCAAAAACTCGCTCCAGCAAGTTTTTTCTTGCGTCTCGTGTAGATTATATACAAGGGGCAACAACAACTTTACAAGCACGTTCCACTCTTACTCCTTCATAATCAACTGCACAATGGTTCCGATCACCTTGCGGCCATGCTCGTGGTGTGCCAAATTAAGCAGCGGGTCGGAAATTTTAAGCTCCAAAATTTTAGCCAGCTCGAGGCGTAAGAATTTCATCATTTCCGCCACCTGGTGGGTTTCCGCCTGCAGCGCAATCCACCCATCCTCCAGCAGGATCACGAAATCGCCACCGTGCAGTTCTATCCGCAGATCGCTGCCCGAGAACAGGACCATCGGAAGCAGCGGGACCATTGTGGTTTCCCGTATGTAGATCCGGGACGTTTTAACTTTTTCCTGGTAAACTAGGTACGGGGAATTGAAGTGGCCAAAGGTGGCGTTTATCGAGGACGGATGCAAGAAAACGTATCCATCTTGCTGGGTTTTAAACCGAAGATCGGACGGTTGAGGCAGTTTTGGTACCGCACCACTCGCTCCACTGATGAAACTTTTCTCTGGGGTTAACACCTTGATGACGTTTGGGTAGAGGGCAGCGCACAGGATAGCTGCTAGAAGCCGGTTATTCTCTCCGTTCGAATTTATTTCTGTCCCGGTAAGCTCGAGTAGCTCATCTTTTACAAATTTCCCCCGACGACCACTCAAATCTAGTGGAACGAATCCAATGGACACCAGCAGTTCCAAGAACTGTTGCTTCATTTCACCGATCGTGTGGAGCGTTTTGGTCGACAAGTAATTCTCTTCCGCAAAACAGTTGGCCGCGTATCGACTTCGCTTCGAAGTCTCCTTCCATTTCCTGTAAGCGTTAAGCATCGTCAAATGATCGCTATTCGCAATACCGAACAGTCGCTTTCTACTCTCGGCTTCGTCCCTTTTGTTGAAGGGAGACACAAACGGACTCTTGTAGCTAAGACAAGCCGCTATCGTCAGCACACTATCCAAGCACTGGAAAATTGCTCCAAACAGCATGAGCTTTCCTATCCGAACATCTACCGGTAATGCTGCTAAATGATGACCCAACGCAGTCAGTTGTTCTTCCAAATCGAATGCTCCAACATCCACCAGTCGTTTCTTGGCGGCATCAATGTTCTCATCACTAGGAGGTTCAATGGTAGATCTCAGAACCTCCTTCAACGATTGACCTCCAAAAGTTTCGAGCGTCTTGATCCTCAACAGAAGCGGTTCCAATGGTATTCGATGAATCTCCGGCACCGGTTGACCAAGTATATGACTCGTAAACCTTGGTCTCGTAAACAGATGAATACAAACTCCGGGCATAACACGACCAGCTCGACCCTTCCTCTGCAAAGCATTAGCCCTGGAAACCCAAACCACCTCCAACGATTCCATATTCCTATTGGAATCGAACCGTTTCTCCTTCATCTGGCCGCAGTCAATGACGAACACACAATCGTCAATGGTAACCGAAGTCTCGGCAATATTGGTACTCAGCACAATTTTCCTTTTTCCCTTGGGAGCCTTCCGGAATACCTGGGCCTGTTCCTCGCTGCTCAGCGTCGAGTGCAGCGGTATCAACAGGAAGCGATCCTCCCGGGGGCCAAACATTCGACTGTCCAGCAGGGCCTCGTGAACGTTCTTGATCTCTTCCAGCCCGGGGAGAAAGATGAGGATCGTTCCCTCCTGGGGCCACTGGTGATCGCCCTCAACGATGAATCGTAGGATGTGCTCGATTAGCTCCGGGTTGATGCGGAGCGGATCCAGCAGATAAAGTGTTTTGCATGTGGCCTTGGAGTAATCTGTGGAATATGAGAAAAATGTGTGTTAACAACAATTCAGGAATTTGAATTCGAAATCAACTAAAGCACTTATTTTTTGCAAATCGATTGTCTTTTTTTTCTTAAATAAGTTTCAACGTTTCTAGAGGCGAGCTTAACAAGAGTTACAATTTTAATCTCCACGGTTAGCCCTCATGGCCACGGAAGTCACATGGCCGAGGGTCCCATTTGACTGGGATACGCATGAGGAGGAGCAGATTTCGCTGGAGGAACTGCGGGACATTGCCAAGTCTTTTTAGTTGAACAAAGCTCCGGGTCCGGATGGCATCCCTAATGTAGCAGTGAAGGCCGCGCTTCGGTCATCACTGCAACAGTATGTGGGTGACAGGGTCTTTCCAGATGTGTGGGGGTTAGCCGGGTAAGCTACCAGGTGACCCACCAGCATATCGCCCGATATGCCTCCTGGATACTTCTGAAAAGATGTTAGAGAAGGTGATCCTGAGCAGGATACAGCTCTACACCGAAGGTGCGAACGACCTATCCGATAAACAGTTTCGAAAAGGCCGCAGCACGGTGGATGCCATTCGACAAGTCATCGAAAGGGCAGCCAGGCTGAAGAGGAAGGGAGACCGGTTTTACGCAGTAGTCACCCTTGACGTGAAGAATACCTTCAACAGCGTTAGTTGGACTGCGATTGCGTCGTAAATTATTCGTATGAGGATTTCGGCATATATCTGTAGGATGGTGGAGTGTTATTTCCGTAATCGCCCACTACAGTGGGGATCCACAAGGATCGATACTTGACCCGGTATTGTGGATCAACATTTACGACGAACTGCTGAGACTGTGTCTGCCCACGGGAGTGAGACTTGTGGGATTCGCCGACGACGTGGTTCTCCTGGCATCGGGCCCATCAACCGAAGAGGTCCAGCTACTTGCCACAGTAGCGATCGAGAAGGTGGAAAGTTTGTTGCGCTCTAAGAATTTGCGTCTGGCTCACCACAAGACCGAGATGGTGCTGATCACAAACCTGATTTCAGCACAATCGAATCCAAGCGTGCGATCAAGTAGTTGGGGGTAATGATCGACGACCGGTTGAGCTTCACGGCCAACGTCGACTACGCCTGCAAATGAGCGGCAATGGCGACAGCAGCCCTCTCGCGGGCTATGTCAAACCTATGTGGTTTATCTATAGGTGGGGACAGCCAAAAACTTTAGTATTAGTTCGTTGTATCCATACAGTTGTTTATGAACGATTGTGACGTAACGCGATGCCATCACGGAGTCAAGTGTTAAGCGCCCAAATGTAGCCATGGATACTTATGAGGAGGAATGTTTGGGACGCAAATAAAGTTGTTTATTATTTAGAACAAATAGCGTCGCCGAGCTGCGCGTCAGGAAGAAAAATCGTAAATGAAAGGGTGCTTTGATTGCTATTTATGAAATTACATGAAACATTGTATGCCGTCGGTGGATGGCGATTTCAACGTCGAGACGCTCATGAACGTTTGTGACGTAGCAATCAAAACATTGAAAAAACTGATTCTCACACTCGTACAACGGTAGTCTTGTCCGCACCTATAGATAAACCACATAGATGTCAAACAACTCAGCGGTCCGCTGTAGCAGAAGGAGGGTTCTGGCCTGCGTGACCTCGCCTATTTTGCGGTACGGAACACCAGCCTGGGAGAAACCTACCAGTTATCAGCGCATATCGAACAGTTTCCTAGGTAGATGTTGTGGCAGGGGTCATGCTCATCAAGGTCTTGTTAAGATATCTTCTGCTACGAGCACAGGCACATAACGTCGGATTTTGGATGAATCGGAGAAATGGTGGAGGTGGATTTCTGCATGACGCAGTTCTTGACTGGTCACACGTTAACTAAATCACACGTGTATTTAAATTGGTTATGGACCCAGCAACCCAAACCGGAAGTCAGTAATTTTTTCTTTGGTCACATCAAGATTGAAGTATGACCACTTAAAGCCCTGAACACGGCAAGCGGAAAGAACACATCAAGACCAAGGAGATGGTCCTCATCAGTAGTTTTCAAGAAATGAAGCAAAATAGTGAAGGAAGCAGGGTGCATGCTGAACCATGCGAAGGTTGGAAAGGAGTACTGGGCAGAGGCAGTCGCGACGCCCGCTAATCTCGTCAACCGATGTCCGAAGAGGTATTTTTGTCACTTGTAATTGTTTGGTTCAAAAGTGACGACCCAGTATTCTGATTTCGTTAACTATGGACCCTTTTCTGGTTAAAGCGTTACCCCTCAGTTGACGAGGTCGACGAGGTTATGTGTCGGTCCGACAGAGAGCATTTGGTTCGAGCCATGGAAGAAAAGCTGCAGTCCTACAGCGAAAACGAGACGTGGATGTTGACCGATCTGCCCGAGGGGCGGAACGCTATACGGAACAAGTGGGTCTTCAAAACGTAGCGTGGATCCGATGGAGTTGTTCAGCGGGACAAGGCTCGTCTCGTAGTCAAGGGCTGTACCCAGAGGCCAGGTCTGGATTACGATAAGGTGTATTCCCCCGTCGGGCGGTACGTGACGGTCCGATACCTCATGCCTCATACCTCATGGCGCTGGCAGTACGTTATGATCTGGACATCGATCAGATGGACGTCGTTACGGCGCACACAGGGGTAAATGCACCTAATAAGCGATCAAAATTTTTTGCGCACAAACGGTAAACGGTGAAATTTTTATATTTTTTGATGATCTATCAAATTCTTGAAAGAAAAAAGTGATTTTCCTACCTAGAAGAGAGATAAAAAAAATTATTTCTTGAAATAATTAGTTTAGAGATTAGATGTCTTCACAAAAGTCCATGGGTCTCAATGGATCGGAAGAAGAAGCTGAAATGAAGAAGGTGCTATTCAAAGAAACGGTGGGATGTTTGTCGTTCGCAGCTCAAGTAACTCGTCCGGATATTTCCTATGCGGTCAATGCGGTGAGCTAATTCTGTTCGAATCCAGGACGACAGCACGGGGAATCAGTCAAGAAAATCATTCGTTACGTTGAAGTGTACTACAACGTAGAAGCTGGAGTACAGCAAGCCTAGATCATCTGAGCTGGTCGGTTATAGCGATGCCGATTGGGGAGGAGATCCAGACAACCGAAGGTCGACGACTGGCTACGTGTTCACGATGCAGGGAGGAGCTATTTCGTGAAACGTCAAGAAGCAGCCGATTGTCGCCCTGTCATCTTGTGAGGCGGAGTATACGGCTCTGTCTCGAACCATCCAACAAGAGGCCATGTGGTGGAACTTGCGGTCGCAGGTTTTCGAGGAGGAATCAGTGCTGGTTTATTGCTATAACCAGAGAGCGATCAGCATCGCTGGAATCCCCCTCCCAGTTTAAGGGTTATACCCATGAGCGTACAACCCTCGAACAAAGCAGGTGAGCATTCGTTACCTCTTCGTGCACGAGAGCCTGAAAAAAGAAGCGGTTATGATGAAATACGTCCCGACGACGGATCAACCAGCTGATGGCTTCACGAAGCCTCTAGCTGTCCAGAAGCAGCAACGATTTGTGGACTTGTAGGCGTCACGGATTAAATTTTGTTCTATTCGCACGTTCCGCGAGACCATTTTGTTTGGGAGTAAATAGTCACATGTGGCTTGACGCAAAAAATCCTGGAATCCTCTATTGGTGTATTCCTTACCGTTATCCGACCGGATTATCTCCAACTTGGCACCAATTTGATGCTCCGCCAAAGTAAGGAAATTCCTGAACACCAGTCCGCCAGTTGTTTCAAGCTTGCTTCGCCTATGTGGCCCAAACGTCTATGCTACAGTCCGCTTCCAGCATTTTGACACGCCAACGCTTTACTCGGTTTTGTCTTTCCTTGGACCAATTTGAACTTGTTGTTGGTAGGAGCACCAGTGACTACCAAACTGCCATCCGAGTTGTATACCTTACATCCGTTGTTATCTAAATTCACCTTTAACTCCTCTGGACAATTCTGTTAATCGATAGGAGGTTTGTTGTAAGACCGGGGATCAGCTGGACGTCTTTAACGGTAACGCTTTCTGGATTCACATCAGGATTCGGGTGGAGTCTGACAGTTCCGCTCACTGGCCACTATTTCCACGATTCCACCGTCCGCTGCTACTTGTCCGCTTGCGTCCTCCAAATCGAACAACCAATCGCCAACATCGTGCTGCTTGAAAGTCGATAGCACCATAGACAATGTGTCTCCTTTCTTTGCTACCCGCAGTCCCTCGCAACATGTTCAAATTTTGAACATTTCTGTAATTTCGGGCCTCTGGATGGGAAAGGGGTTTCCTTTTTCGGCTACTGTTCTTGTTACCAAGGCTTGTTATTTTTCACAAACCGTTGCTTGGTTGCGAAAGCTTGTTGATTTTGGTTGCTAGGTATCGGTTGCTCTTGGAGAAGTTGGGTTTTATCAAATCTCCTGTAATCAATAACCACGCCTGAATTTTCAAGGGCCATGATCATTGGCCGATATTCATCCGGAAGTCCAGCCAGCAAGATCATGCCTATCTAAAGTATCGGGAGCTTGAAACCTGCGCTGTTGAGCAGGTTCGATGTCGATGTCGACCTGGTTAACGTACTCTTCCATACTGCCACAGGATTCCAAGTCGGATTTGATGAGTTTGTGTAACAAACCGACTTGCCTCGTCAGTCCCTTGTCTTCGAAAGCCTTCTCTAGTTGCTCCCACGCCGACCGCGCGATTTCCGCATCTTCAATGTGCACGTACAGGATCGGATCCACCAACAATATCAGCTCCAGCTTGGCACGAAGATCGACTTCTTCGTCCACCTCCTTCGTACATGTTCTGATGATGGTTACTAAAGAACTAATTTATTAACAAGAAAAACCTATTCTCTAAATATTCAAGGCATGCTAATCTTTGATTCCAACATGGCCTCATACCACTCCAGGACAATTTTAGAATAGTGGCATGATGCCAAATCTGGCCGGAATAGCGGAGCTTTGTCGTGCTGCTGCAAGAACGGCAAAAAGCGCTTCTCGAGGCACTAAAATTTGTAGATCTCGCCTTTCACTGTGCCCTTTGTCACGAAAGGTTCACTCCTTAGTCCGCAATAGCAGATGGCCTCCCAAACGAGATATTTGGAGGCGAACTTTGACATTTTCTTCTTCTTAAATGTGTCGTCTACACCGAACTTTTGCCGGTGAAAAACTCCAACCCCGAAATTAGCTTAAAATCGGCTTTTATATAAGTTTCGTCGTCCATCACACAGCAGCCATATTTAGTCAGCATCTTCTCGTAGAGCTTCCGTGCCCAAGTTTAGCCGCCGATTGTTGCCGCTCATCGCGGTTTAGGAAGTTCTGTACCTTGTATGTATGTATTCTAGCTCTCTTTTTTGCATTCTGGACGTAGCTCTGCAACATGCCGATCTTTTTAGCCGAATCACGACTTGAGACGTTGGGATTGGCTTTAATCATCCGCTTCAACAAACTGGAGACGGTTGAATGGCGAATGTTCAACATTTTTCCCAACTGCAGGTGCGACAGGTCAGGAAATTCCAGGTGTTTGGAAAGAATTTGTTCTCTCGACTCGCGTTGTTTCACCTCCATTTTCGTTAAATCGAAAAACACGACTTCGAGTTAGACAGCATGTAAACAATACACATCAATGAGAAAGTGTGCAAAATTTGGTTGATTTTTACCCAATGGTAAAAAAGTTATGCCCTGTTGAATGTGTCGCAATAATTTCGTGTTGGCCCTTTAGCTGCGATAGACATTGATTACATGTTCGAAATACATCTTTTCCTAAGAGCTTTCGATCTTCGTCTATAATTCTTTTCAGATTCATATTTCCTTATCTATTTCCTGTTATCTTCAAGAAGTGACGATCTAGACATAAGCAAACAATTGCAAACATACAAAACGAGTATGGTTCTTTAAAGCCTCAAGGTATGAGCCGTTTTAAATAAAGTAATTACAAAAAAAAACAGGTGGCTGATGGATAAATGATAAAATATTTTTCGCACCTCAACAAATATTGCACAATATTTTATCAAGTGATATTTGGGTTTATCACCACATCACCAAACTGAGTGTTATCTTATGACTAGCTTGAGGAACAAAGCAAACTCTATTAACAAATTTCAGGTTGGGAACTCCTTAATTGTATCCAAATTACTGTACGGAATAGGCCTAACTAGCTGCAATCTAAATGTAATGGACGAGATGCTTTCCCCCACATACAACGAAGTTGTAAGATCATCATCTGGAGCCTTCCGTACAAGTCCCGTGGAATCTTTACTAGCTGAGTCAGGCTGTCTGCCTTTTCGGCTTCTAGTTGTCCAAAGATTAGCACAGTTAGGTATTCGAATTGCGGAGAAAAACATCGACCAATGCCTGCTATTAGTTGAAAGATCCAAAAATGTATTTCAGACAACCACAAACACCACGGTTCCTAGTATTTGTCCACTCTCAAGACTCACAGATCGTGCGTGGAACGACAATCCACCAAACATCGATAACACACTCAGAAACTCCATTAAAGCAGGCAGTAGTCAGCGGGTCGTTTGTCCTAAGTTTCACGAACTTATATCCAGGAAATATTCCACACACAAGCAGATATATACAGACGGCTCTAAAAGCCACAACAAAACCGGAGCCGGTGTATATATACCACCCAGAAAGATTAGCCACAATTTACCAGCTGAATGCAGCATCTTTTCAGCAGAAGCATTTGCACTAAATATTGCTGCTCAAGAAGTCAACAGAAATGAACCCACGCTCATTTTAACAGACTCAGCCAGCTGTTTAGATGCACTCCTCAACGGAATTTCACAACATCCTTGGATTCAGTCTTTAGAAAACCGCATACGGAACCTCAATATAACGTTCACTTGGGTACCAGGACACGCCGGAATATCCGGAAACGAGGAAGCCGATGAATGTGCCAATAATGCACGCAACAGTACACCTCCAGCTAGTTCCAGAATACCTGCGCAAGACGCTATACGCACCATCAAAACCAACATGTGGTGGACATGGGAAAACAAGTGGCGTTCAAATCAATCATTCCTAAGGCAAAACAAATATTCACCATCAAAGTACATAGACCGGAAATGTCCCTCGGACCAACGTGTCATAACAAGATTGAGGATAGGCCATACAAGACTGACCCATGCGTACCTGTTCGATAGAAGTTCTCCGCCTATATGTCAATTCTGCGGCGTACAAACTACTGTGCAGCACATTTTGACCGACTGTCATGGATATAAAGAAGCTCGTGAGAAAAACAACGTTAGAGGAAGTGTTTTTGAAATCTTAAAGAATGATGAGTCACGTGAAAAATCGCTGATTAAATTTCTGAAAGAGTGTAATCTTTATAAAGCTCTGTAAATTGCATTTTACATGACACGAATGCCACGAAGATGGTAAAGTGTCACTAATAAAACTTAATAAATAATTAACAAATTAGAAAAAATCATTATAGTGCGTCAAATGTATTGCTTTGGACTCATCAGCCAGCTGTTCAAAATTGTCGTTTTTGAGCAATTGTAAATCCGCTTAAAAGCGATCATTTCCTATTCGATCGCCATCAGACTTGAAGTTCGCTTCAAAGATGAAGCTTCTTTTGGCAGGTAAGCAATTAGTAAAGCAGTTTAAGGTGGTTTAAGATCATTTTTCAACCAGCATTCTTTTCAGTTTCCCTCCTGGTGGCGGTAGTTTCGTCATACCAACCGAGCGATTATTGCGATCCTGCGCTGTGTCGCTTCGGAAGCACCCACGTTGCCTGCAATGCCAAACTTGAGTTCGCCAATCCAACGGGGATAACTATTCCACTCGACCAGGCCAGGCAAACGAGGATCGTCCGGATGCACAATGAGCTGCGTAATAAAATTGCCTCCGGAAAACAGGATTATTCTGGAGGTTTCTATCCATCGGCCGCTCGCATGACTACCATGGTAATTTTTGCGATTAAAATCAATCGATGAATTAAAATCATTTAGAACGTTGAATAATTTCAGCAATGGGATGACGAATTGGCATACATAGCCGGTTTCAATGCAAGAAGGTGTATTACTGGTCACGATAAGTGTCGCGCCACTACCAAGTATCCGGCTTCCGGTCAGAACCTTGGCTATTACAAGTATATTAAGAAAACACCGGACATGGATAAGGTAATCGATATATTGGTGAATCGTTGGTATGCCGAGTATAAGAATGCCAATGTTGGACAAATTCAGAAGTATCCTGAAGGCTATCAAGGGTAACTAAACATAACGTCAAAGGTGCGCATTATTCTAAACGTTACTCTTCTTTCGCAGACCCCAAATTGGCCATTTTACAGAGTTTGTGCAGGACCGTAACGATAGGGTTGGATGTACCCTGGTGCAATGGTTCGAGAGCCCCAAGACGGTGATCTATCTGGCATGTAACTATGCTAGGAACAACATTTTTGGCCAGACCGTGTATATCGCAGGAGACGTTGCATCGCAGTGTACTTCTGGAACCAACCCGGACTATCCGGCGCTGTGCAGCCCCAACGAGATGGTAGACTACTCACATGCCGGAAATGATGAGTGATTTTAATCTATCCTTGCAGTCGACTTCAGAGCTAACTTGGAAATTGGACGAATAAATCTGTCTTCCTTTGAGTCTAGTCGGTCTTATAAATTCAAACAGTTATAACTTGCCAACTACTCTTTCTTCAAAACGGTTCGAAAAATAGCATTGAGTATTCAACCGAAATGTTATCGGAATGAACGATCGACCGAATTAACATTTTTCTATCCAGCCATAAAAGATAGATAGGAACTAGTAAACCTAACTTTTCAATGCCAACATTGCCATTTTACGTTTGTCGCGATAAGATTATAACCTGCCATTGACCATCTCATATCGCAAGAGTTGATCTTCCGCTCGCAAGGAGATAACATTGCGTAATATCAACCAAAATGGGTTGACCAAAATTGTGCAGCCCCACAAGGAGATTATCTTAATTGAGTAAATACTCACCCGCGTACCGCGCAAACATATCGGCCATCTTCAAATTTTCATCCTTTATCGTCCGGGCCGGGGCGGCATTCGAAGCCTTAACATCGGAATACTCCAGTTCCTCCATCAGCTGTTCCGCCTCGCCCTTCCTCAGCTTGCGACAAAACTGTGAATCGGGCTCCAACACGAAACCGCTACGCTCCAGGATATCCTCCAGGAAAAGCTGCTCCACGGGGAACGTTCGGCCGGGAATTTCCAGAACCGGTACGTCTCCGAAATAGGACGAGAATAGGGTTGAATTGAGGGTGGCCGACATGAGAATTATCTTGAGGTCGGATCGCTTTTGGAGCAGTTGCTTGAGGATAAGCAGCAGAAAGTCGGACTCCTCGGAACGTTCGTGCACTTCGTCAACTAGGATGTGGGACACGTTAGCAAGAATGGGGTCAGATTGAAGTCTTCGCAGGAGGATTCCGGTGGTACAAAAGGTCAAGCGAGTGGAGGAAGAAACTTTGTTTTCCAGACGGATTTGATAACCGACAGTGTTTCCGATTTTCTCGTTTCGCTCTTCAGCGACTCGTTCGGCTACTCCGATGGCGGAAATCCGTCGAGGTTGGGTACAGATGATTTCCACGTGTGAGATATTTCCGTTTTGCTGTTGGGAAGATTGAAACAGCCAGTTGTCCAGGATGAATTGAGGCACTTGAGTGGATTTTCCGCAACCGGTTTCACCACTGATGACTAGGACCGAATGGGATTCCATGGCAGTTATGATATCGGTCATTTTGTTCCAAGCTGGAAGTTGTTTCCGGTGCTTGAGCATATCTTTGTAGGCGCCATTGTTCTGTTTGTCCATAAACTTTTTGATGATATTAAGATCGTCTTTACGAAGTTGTTCGGGGTTTGTCCGAGGTCCGGACGTTCGGCTGGTGACTCCCATCTGATTATGGGTCGGTAGGTCTTCGATTTTGAGGTTGTTCATTGAGTCCACTTCCGGAATGTAGAACAAAGATCTGCGGGGGTTTGGGAATTGATATCGGTCAAGTTCTACGAAAGCGGCAATCTCAACATCGTTTTGCAGTAGTTCGGCTATCGAATACACACAAGGCATTCCATCTTGGGTAATCTTTATCGCTTCCTGAACCAAAGCACGTGCAACTCGCAGCAACAGTTGGTTTGGTATATCAGCGCATGTGGTTTTCAAGAAAAGTAAAGGTGCTTCATAAGGGTATTTACTCTTTTTGGGAAACCGAATTTCCAGAAAGAACCAGTTTGGATCGTCTTCCGGTTTCTCTTTCTTATCTTTACTGTTACCGGATTCTTCTCCTTCGGAATCTGTCCCGTGAGAAAAGTAACACTTATTTCCATATCGACATTTTCCCTTGGCAAAGTTCCAACAAGGTTCCTTTTTAGGCTTTTTCGCCTTTGTTTTTGCTGCCAACAACCGTTTCCGTTCTTCTTCCGCTTCTTGTTTAATTTTTTGTTCCATTTTTCTGACCTCCGAAGGGCTATGCTTCAACAGATGATCAATCTTAAATTTCAACTGCCACACACAGTTTCGCTCTTTTTCCAGAAACAACTTGTCATAAATCGACTCCAGTGCTTCTTTCTCATCTGCCCTCATCTGTTCGAGCTCTTCCTCGTCAAATTCACACTCTGGATAGACCAAATCCACCGGTGGAGGGAAATATTTCTCAAACAACAGACCCAGAGCATCGTCAATGTCTCCCTTACAATGGTCCAGCGCTTCTTCGCAATGACCCTTGGCAAATCCATAGCTCTCAAGCTTTATCAACGCATACATCCTGAACTTGTCCTCAGTCGAGCTACCCGTTTTCTTAACGTTCGAATAATCGCATCCCCCCTGGATAACCAAGTTACCCCGATCCTGCCAGTAGGCTTTTTTCATTCGACCACCTTTGTCCTCGTATTTGGAAATATCTCCCAACTCGAATGCCTCCCCATGAATTGATCTCAGCGTATCCATCACCATGGTTTGCGATTCCTCCTTCAGCCGAAGCACCTGCAGTTCTACCTTAACGGGGGCCTTCGTTGGCGGAGGTTCCAGCGGAGCATTTCTGTGAAATAAACAAGCCAGAAACAATTTCATAACTTTTGCCAATCACACTGGATTGAGTGGTGAAAAGAAAAAAAAACAACCGGATATTCCCGACAAACTTACGTTGATCGTGGATTAACCAGCGTCCGGAGGAAGCAATCTCCAACCAGTTGTCGACTTTCTTCGTCCATTGTTGAAAACCCGGAACAGGAAAACGTTTAGGATTGATTATTAAAACAAATTCTACTGAAATAAAACGGGAGCGATAGAACCGCGAACTGAAAAATTTGCGAACGAAATGTGACGCGTGGAGGGACTGTCAAAAACAGCTGATTTTATGCGAGAAAACGGGAGAAGTAAAAAAGTGGGTGGTGGTCGATGTTAGCTTACACGATTGGAAAATGGAGCTCAAAACTGAGAGAAACAATTTTTGGAAGAACCGAGTTTGAGAAATTTTGAAACTATATATAAGAAAAATCTACAAAATAAACTACGATTAACTGAAATAGGAAGCATCCTAAAATTTAGCAAATTTTTTATCATTGAAAAATGACAAAAATGACAAAAATGACAAAAATGACAAAAATGACAAAAATGACAAAAATGACAAAAATGACAAAAATGACAAAAATGACAAAAATGACAAAAATGACAAAAATGACAAAAATGACAAAAATGACAAAAATGACAAAAATGACAAAAATGACAAAAATGACAAAAATGACAAAAATGACAAAAATGACAAAAATGACAAAAATGACAAAAATGACAAAAATGACAAAAATGACAAAAATGACAAAAATGACAAAAATGACAAAAATGACAAAAATGACAAAAATGACAAAAATGACAAAAATGACAAAAATGACAAAAATGACAAAAATGACAAAAATGACAAAAATGACAAAAATGACAAAAATGACAAAAATGACAAAAATGACAAAAATGACAAAAATGACAAAAATGACAAAAATGACAAAAATGACAAAAATGACAAAAATGACAAAAATGACAAAAATGACAAAAATGACAAAAATGACAAAAATGACAAAAATGACAAAAATGACAAAAATGACAAAAATGACAAAAATGACAAAAATGACAAAAATGACAAAAATGACAAAAATGACAAAAATGACAAAAATGACAAAAATGACAAAAATGACAAAAATGACAAAAATGACAAAAATGACAAAAATGACAAAAATGACAAAAATGACAAAAATGACAAAAATGACAAAAATGACAAAAATGACAAAAATGACAAAAATGACAAAAATGACAAAAATGACAAAAATGACAAAAATGACAAAAATGACAAAAATGACAAAAATGACAAAAATGACAAAAATGACAAAAATGACAAAAATGACAAAAATGACAAAAATGACAAAAATGACAAAAATGACAAAAATGACAAAAATGACAAAAATGACAAAAATGACAAAAATGACAAAAATGACAAAAATGACAAAAATGACAAAAATGACAAAAATGACAAAAATGACAAAAATGACAAAAATGACAAAAATGACAAAAATGACAAAAATGACAAAAATGACAAAAATGACAAAAATGACAAAAATGACAAAAATGACAAAAATGACAAAAATGACAAAAATGACAAAAATGACAAAAATGACAAAAATGACAAAAATGACAAAAATGACAAAAATGACAAAAATGACAAAAATGACAAAAATGACAAAAATGACAAAAATGACAAAAATGACAAAAATGACAAAAATGACAAAAATGACAAAAATGACAAAAATGACAAAAATGACAAAAATGACAAAAATGACAAAAATGACAAAAATGACAAAAATGACAAAAATGACAAAAATGACAAAAATGACAAAAATGACAAAAATGACAAAAATGACAAAAATGACAAAAATGACAAAAATGACAAAAATGACAAAAATGACAAAAATGACAAAAATGACAAAAATGACAAAAATGACAAAAATGACAAAAATGACAAAAATGACAAAAATGACAAAAATGACAAAAATGACAAAAATGACAAAAATGACAAAAATGACAAAAATGACAAAAATGACAAAAATGACAAAAATGACAAAAATGACAAAAATGACAAAAATGACAAAAATGACAAAAATGACAAAAATGACAAAAATGACAAAAATGACAAAAATGACAAAAATGACAAAAATGACAAAAATGACAAAAATGACAAAAATGACAAAAATGACAAAAATGACAAAAATGACAAAAATGACAAAAATGACAAAAATGACAAAAATGACAAAAATGACAAAAATGACAAAAATGACAAAAATGACAAAAATGACAAAAATGACAAAAATGACAAAAATAACAAAAATGACAAAAATGATAAAAATGACAAAAATGACAAAAATGACAAAAATGACAAAAATGACAAAAATGACAAAAATGACAAAAATGACAAAAATGACAAAAATGACAAAAATGACAAAAATGACAAAAATGACAAAAATGACAAAAATGACAAAAATGACAAAAATGACAAAAATGACAAAAATGACAAAAATGACAAAAATGACAAAAATGACAAAAATGACAAAAATGACAAAAATGACAAAAATGACAAAAATGACAAAAATGACAAAAATGACAAAAATGACAAAAATGACAAAAATGACAAAAATGACAAAAATGACAAAAATGACAAAAATGACAAAAATGACAAAAATGACAAAAATGACAAAAATGACAAAAATGACAAAAATGACAAAAATGACAAAAATGACAAAAATGACAAAAATGACAAAAATGACAAAAATGACAAAAATGACAAAAATGACAAAAATGACAAAAATGACAAAAATGACAAAAATGACAAAAATGACAAAAATGACAAAAATGACAAAAATGACAAAAATGACAAAAATGACAAAAATGACAAAAATGACAAAAATGACAAAAATGACAAAAATGACAAAAATGACAAAAATGACAAAAATGACAAAAATGACAAAAATGACAAAAATGACAAAAATGACAAAAATGACAAAAATGACAAAAATGACAAAAATGACAAAAATGACAAAAATGACAAAAATGACAAAAATGACAAAAATGACAAAAATGACAAAAATGACAAAAATGACAAAAATGACAAAAATGACAAAAATGACAAAAATGACAAAAATGACAAAAATGACAAAAATGACAAAAATGATAAAAATGACAAAAATGACAAAAATGACAAAAATGACAAAAATGACAAAAATGACAAAAATGACAAAAATGACAAAAATGACAAAAATGACAAAAATGACAAAAATGATAAAAATGACAAAAATGACAAAAATGACAAAAATGACAAAAATGACAAAAATGACAAAAATGACAAAAATGACAAAAATGACAAAAATGACAAAAATGACAAAAATGACAAAAATGACAAAAATGACAAAAATGACAAAAATGACAAAAATGACAAAAATGACAAAAATGACAAAAATGACAAAAATGACAAAAATGACAAAATTACGAAAACGACAAAAATGACCAAAATGACCAAAATGACAAAAATGACAAAAATAATCAAATTGACAAAAATGACAAAAATAATCAAAATGACAAAAATGACAAAAATGACAAAAATGACAAAAATGACAAAAATGACAAAAACGACAAAAATGACAAAAATGACAAAAATGACAAAAATAACAAAAATGATAGAAATGACAAAAATTACAAAAATGACAATAATGACAAAATGATAAAAATGACAAAAACGAAAATTATGTTTAAAATGACAAAAATGAAAGAAATGACAAAAATGACAAAAATGACAAAAATGACAAAAATGACAAAAATGACAAAAATGACAAAAATGACAAAAATGACAAAATGACAAAAATGACAAAAATGACAAAAATGACAAAAATGACAAAAATGACAAAAATGACAAAAATGACAAAAATGACAAAAATGACAAAAATGACAAAAATGACAAAAATGACAAAAATGACAAAAATGACAAAAATGACAAAAATGACAAAAATGACAAAAATGACAAAAATGACAAAAATGACAAAAATGACAAAAATGACAAAAATGACAAAAATGACAAAAATGACAAAAATGACAAAAATGACAAAAATGACAAAAATGACAAAAATGACAAAAATGACAAAAATGACAAAAATGACAAAAATGACAAAAATGACAAAAATGACAAAAATGACAAAAATGACAAAAATGACAAAAATGACAAAAATGACAAAAATGACAAAAATGACAAAAATGACAAAAATGACAAAAATGACAAAAATGACAAAAATGACAAAAATGACAAAAATGACAAAAATGACAAAAATGACAAAAATGACAAAAATGACAAAAATGACAAAAATGACAAAAATGACAAAAATGACAAAAATGACAAAAATGACAAAAATGATAAAAATGACAAAAATGACAAAAATGACAAAAATGACAAAAATGACAAAAATGACAAAAATGACAAAAATGACAAAAATGACAAAAATGACAAAAATGACAAAAATGATAAAAATGACAAAAATGACAAAAATGACAAAAATGACAAAAATGACAAAAATGACAAAAATGACAAAAATGACAAAAATGACAAAAATGACAAAAATGACAAAAATGACAAAAATGACAAAAATGACAAAAATGACAAAATTACGAAAACGACAAAAATGACCAAAATGACCAAAATGACAAAAATGACAAAAATAATCAAATTGACAAAAATGACAAAAATAATCAAAATGACAAAAATGACAAAAATGACAAAAATGACAAAAATGACAAAAATGACAAAAACGACAAAAATGACAAAAATGACAAAAATGACAAAAATAACAAAAATGATAGAAATGACAAAAATTACAAAAATGACAATAATGACAAAATGATAAAAATGACAAAAACGAAAATTATGTTTAAAATGACAAAAATGAAAGAAATGACAAAAATGACAAAAATGACAAAAATGACAAAAATGACAAAAATGACAAAAATGACAAAAATGACAAAAATGACAAAAATGACAAAAATGACAAAAATGACAAAAATGACAAAAATGACAAAAATGACAAAAATGACAAAAATGACAAAAATGACAAAAATGACAAAAATGACAAAAATGACAAAAATGATAAAATGACAAAAATGACAAAAATGACAAAAATGACAAAAATGACAAAAATGACAAAAATGACAAAAATGACAAAAATGACAAAAATGACAAAATTACGAAAACGACAAAAATGACCAAAATGACCAAAATGACAAAAATGACAAAAATAATCAAATTGACAAAAATGACAAAAATAATCAAAATGACAAAAATGACAAAAATGACAAAAATGACAAAAATGACAAAAATGACAAAAACGACAAAAATGACAAAAATGACAAAAATGACAAAAATAACAAAAATGATAGAAATGACAAAAATTACAAAAATGACAATAATGACAAAATGATAAAAATGACAAAAACGAAAATTATGTTTAAAATGACAAAAATGAAAGAAATGACAAAAATGACAAGGCACAGAAGTATGAAACATCATCATTTGCCCAGTAGTAAAATAAAAAAAAAACCAAAATATAGAACAGAATTGCCAACGTGCTCAAATGAAACTGTTTTCGTTTTCCAGCCATTTTAAATCAAATAAACAATCTACTTATAAATAATAAGTTATTATAATAATAATACATAATAATAATACATTCGTAAACTCTCCCCTAGTGTGTTCTTCATTTAATGTTTTTTTGTTGTTTATTTATTAGTACCACCTCTCATCCAACGGGTTCGACACATTCCTGAAGAAGGTTGGCCAGAAGGTCGGAAAGGGATAGATTTTAAAGGAATTACCATACGCAGTTGTATCGAATTTGTCGGCTCGGCTCAATATTACAGTCATTAAAAATTCCTATAAAATCGATTATTCGTCTAATGGTAAAAAGTATTTGATTTTTCATTAGTGCAAATTACTAGAATTTCCCATGAACCTCAAATGACCTCACTGTGACCAGACTGAACTGAACTCTATAAGAAACATTGTTAACTGATTAATATGCTTAGAAAACTTCATATATAGTTGAAAATATTTGTTAAATATACTAAAAGTGACTTGAAAAAATGCTGATGGCAATTCGATCAGGTCGAATCCGACCATTTAAAGATAAATTCAGACCAAACAATTGATAGGAATACATAAAACTGTTAAAAATGCTTAGAAAATTACTTCCCTTTTCGAGCACCCTATTTAAGAGGAAAAAATGTCATGACACATGAAATTGAATGATATTTACCAATCCTTTCATTCATTATGAAGTAGTCTGACTGAAATTGAAAGGTCCAGGCCCGGAGTGAAAAAAATGGAAGGCAACGGTTACTGTTAAACATATTCTTGAAAGCGCGTTTTCATGACCAAGACAAAGTGTTAGGTATCTCGATCAACGTGGTCGGTGATCTTTTTAAAATTATCGTAGCCACCGTTCTGGATATACGATATCAACAAGCATGCTGAAAGCAGATATAGGCTGCTGTGTCAATTTCGTCAATTTTCTTTCATTCTCTGGGA
Source organism: Uranotaenia lowii (assembly GCF_029784155.1). Taxonomy (NCBI): domain Eukaryota; kingdom Metazoa; phylum Arthropoda; class Insecta; order Diptera; family Culicidae; genus Uranotaenia; species Uranotaenia lowii. The sequence continues at coordinate 346,316,752 of NC_073693.1, forward strand.
GCAATCGCAGCTCTGGCCGCGACTATTACGACCCCCTTCCCTACTAACCAGTGAAACAAATACCCTCGGCACATTCAAACTTTATAAAAGTAAAAGGCCTTTAATAAACTAGTTGTAAATTTAAAAAAAATAATAATAATAATACATAATTATAATAATAATAAACAAATCATTTGCAGACTTTTTTTCTTTCAACAGTTTGCAATTCTAAAAATTTGCAAAATTTGTGGACATAGCTTATTTATCTTTGAATATCCATTTATGATATTAATTCAGCAAATTCAAATGATTTCTATTGAGAAAAACTAATTTTGATCACTTCCAAAAACTCAAACCTCTCAAATGGTCACCTTGGCCCGGAATTCTCAGCGCTAAGTTAGCCCTTTGATAGCTCGTCGCAAGCTTGCATGCAAGTCGGGGTACAGAAATAAAAAAAAGTTCCTCGCTTTCTTCCACGATGTCACGCGGAAACAAAATTTAAATTTTAAGGTTTTATCAACAGTTATGCAAATACCAATTTATCTTCGCGATTTTAATGATGGTAAGTTGCCGACTTTAACATTTTAGAGAGTAAATTCAAAACGTTTAAAATTAAATTCGTTTAATTTGGGTTTTGGTTTGAGTTCGTTACGTTTTTATGATTAATCGATACAAAAAAAAATAGTTTAAAATTTGTCACTTTGATCATTTCACAACCAATCGAGACTCGATCACGTGGTGCGGCATGTTAATCGAAACACCCAACCAGTATGATCTGATTTTCACACTTCTAATGCAATCATTTGCAAATCCAATTTGAAACATTCTTTTTATTTTCGGTGATCATCAGCGTACTCGTGTTCGCAAACAATAAAAAAACGGGTGGAAGCAAATTTTCGGAACATGTGCAATTTTCACCCACCCCACGGTTGATATCAGAACACATTGTTCGGTGACCAAAAAAAAAAAAAAAATAAAACGACGAAATGATACTACAGATATCATGATCAAATCACATTAACCGCAACTGGCCACGATTCAATTGTTCCGAATTCTGATACCCATCCATAATACACGAATTAGCGACGCAGCGCAAAACGAGATCAACGACGAAGTATTCAAATCGTGTCGGAACGAAACCGGATGTGTCAACCTTAACATTGGACTTTGATTTTTTTTTTTTTTTTTGGGATGATTTAGATGGAATCGAAAATCCGCCGGATTGCGGAACGCGAATTTCAATGAGCCATTGAAATTCGCCATTTTTTCGTAAGGGTTTAGCACAATACCAATACCATTGAAATTGATTTCTTTTTCTAGACCAGTGATCACGAAAATCTGTTTAATTCTCTAATCCGAGACATAAACTCAAAATTGTCATTCACAAATTATTTGTATTTTCATCCAAAAGAATGATTTCTCAGAAATTTTATTTTTATTTTCATATTTGTCATTTTTATAGTTTTTGCCCTTTTAACAATTTTAACTATTTTAACAATCTTGATAATTTTAACAATTTGGATAATTTTGACAGTTTTGAAAACTTTTGTAATTTTGACAATTTGGACAATTTGGCAATTTTGACAATTTTAACAATGTTGACAATTTTAACAACGTTGACAATTTTAACAATTTTGATAATTTTAACAATTTTGTTAATTTTAACTATTTTGACAGTTGGACAGTTTTGAAAATTTTGGAGATTTTGATTTATTTGGCAAATTTTAAAAATTTTGAAAGTTTTGATAATTTTGACAGTTTGATAGTTTGACAATTTCTACAATTTTAACAATTTTGAAAATTTTTAATATTTTGACAATTTGACAATTTGTTAATTTTGTTAATCTTGATAATTTGGAACATATCAACAATTTTGACAAATTTTACTGTATTTACAATTTTGACAAATTTAATAATTTGGATATTTTGGACAATGTGACAATTATGACTATTTTGACAATTTGACAATTTTGACAATTTTGACAATTTGAGAACTTTGACAATTTATTTTGACATTTTAGACTATTTTGACATTTTTGACAATTCCAACAATTTTGAAAATTTAGACAATTTTAACACTTTTGACAATTTCGACAGTTTGACAATTTGACAATTTGGCAATTTTGACAATTTGGCAATTTGACAGTTTTGACTATTTCGATAATTTTGACAATTTTGACTATTTTGACAATTTTGAAAATTTTAATAAATTTGACATTTTTGACAATTTTGATAATTTGGCATCTTTGTTCTGACAATTTGAACAATTTTGACAATTTTGATAATTTTGACAATTTTGATAATTTTGACAATTTTGACAATTTTGACAATTTTGACAATTTTGACAATTTCACAATTTGGACAATTTTGAAAATTTCGGCAATTTGTCAATTTTGATGATTTCGACTTTTTTTTGAAGATTTTGACAGTATGGACAAATTGGAGAATTTTGACAATTTTGACAGTTTTAACAATTTTGACACTTGACAATTTTGACACTTTTGACAGTTTTGACAATTTGGACAATTTGACAATCTGGACAATTTTGACAATTATGATAATTTTGTCAATTTTGACAGTTTTGACAATTTTGTCAATTTTGACAGTTTTGACAGTTTTAACAATTTTGACAGTTTTGACACTTTTGACAGTTTTGACAATTTCGACAATCTGGAAAATCTGGAAAATTTTGACAATTATGACAGTTTTGACAATTTTATGAATTTTGACAATTTTGACAATTTTGACATTTTTGAAAATTTCGAAAATTTCGACAAGTGTGAAAATTCTGACAAAATTGACAATTTTGTGAATTTTACAGTTATGACCATTTTGACAATTTCGATAGTTTTGACGATTCCTACGATTGACAATGTTGACAGTTTTGACAATCTTGACAAATTTGACATTTTTGGCAATTTTGACAATTTCGACAATTTTGTCAATTTTGACAATTTTAACATTACTGACAATTTTGTTAATTATGTTAATTTTGAACATTTTGACAATTTTTATTATTCATACAATTTGACAATTTTTACAATTTTGACAATTTTTACTTTTCTGAAAATTTTGACAATTTAGATAGTTTTGACAAATTTGACAGTTTGGACAATTTTGACAATTATGAAAATTTTGACAATTTCGACAATTCTGACAATTTGGACGTTTTTGACAATTTCGAAAATTGAACAATTTTGACTATAAAAAAGTAGGATTTTGTGTAGTTTGATTGATTGTGATTGTGTAATTGTGTATCATTTTCATTTATCTGAATTCAATGTTCAATGAAGCCCGCGCTTTTGTTTGCGCAATCTGTTTAGTTCAGTTGCTGTTCTCGATTAGTGTCAGTGGTAATTATCTTATTAGTGCAAACAAATCGTTCTCACGACACCGCAACCCGTCGCCTGTCATTCATCACTCTCGCTCGCTCAATTCGGCAGCTTTGCGACAATGCCCCCGAACATGATGTTGTTCAATTTATCTTTTCCACGCGGCCAGTTGTCCGGAGTTAACAAAACCCTAGCAGAAACCACAACAAAATGACAGGTTGATGGCGATGATATTACATTATCAAGGCGGACGCTGTTTCGGCCTACGACCATCAGTCGTTAAAGCCATGCAGTTACAATTTACTGGTATCTATCGTATCTATCTACAACTGAGTATAGTAGGCGGGTGGGATGTAAAATGGTTAGTCAAGCATTTAACACGCTTACTGTCAAATATGTCACTATACTAAACTGTGTTGATATCTGCGAGCGAGAGAAATCATCAGCGACCGGAACAGTAGGCGCTTTTGCTAATCGTCGTTGCTCGGACAACGGCGATAGTCGTTTTGATGGTTTTATTCAATTAAGGTGATTTGCATTTCAAAAGGGCTTCCTTACTATCAACAGCTAGTAACGGAAGATGATGGATTAGAGTTTTGAAGGATTTTACATAAAACACATTGTAGCAGTTTTTTTTTCAAATCGAATTTAAAATGTAAATGACTTCAAAAATCCACATCATAGTTTGCCTGATAAAAATGTTTAAAAAAACAGGTCGAATTCGATTCAACGTAGACTCGATTATCCGGTGTCTTGATTAACCGTGATTTGAGTGTGCGTAAATTTTGACTCGTTCAATTTTTATAATGATATGTTGATGATAATGTCTCATTTTGAAGAAAATTGTATTGCAACTATCATTATCAGCCAAGTGTTATTATTCATAGAGTTAAAGATTTTCTCTTTAATATTTTGACAGTTGTTTGAAAATGAGATACAATCAATAAGGTGGAAACTTGAAAAAATGCAGATTAGAATTTTTGCGCCATTTTCTAAAACGTCTACAAAGATATTATCTGCAAAACCTACAATTTTCTGTCTGTCATATAAGGTGGTTTCCTGAAATTTATAAAACATGTTCAAAGTTTTTTAGCAAAGTAATATCGTCATAACAGGTGCCAATTAATTAGGCGGCCTCCAAAAAGTGCTCTGATTAGAATAAATATTGCAACTAGACGTCACTTTACCACTTTAGATTGGAGTCTAATTGAGGAGTGTATCTATAAGAAGCATCAAACGTAATAAATTTATTAGCTAATAAGAAAAAAGCATTATTATTGTTAATTTTTCAGAAATACTAGCTGCTTTGCAAACCTTCAAAAAAAAAGTGTTCGAATAATCGAAATATATTTTTTAAGGCAGCATTTCAAATCAAATTTCAACATAATTAAAAAGATAGCTGCAACTGTAGTTTCGTATTCAAAGGTGATTTATTATTATTTTTTAAAAATTCATATCTAACTGTGCTTTCCAAGATTTGAAAGTTTTACTCTGGTTTTATAAGCTTCATAGATTTCATAATGATGTCAAAATGTATATTTTAATGATTTGGACATCTTTTTTTTCCTTTCGCTTGATAAATTATCGACTTATGCCTACAAACTTGTATGTAAGCCCTGATTGGTTAATAAGTTTTCAAGCTATTTATACAACACAATTTATATAGAACTCCCTTCGTCCCTCTCTCTTCACACTGCAATGCATAAAGGTTTGTAACAACCATGAAACATTTATCTCGTACCTAAATACCTTTCCATATTAAATCATGTTAATGACATATTACAACTTCGAGTGATGCCAATCAGCACTTGTCGTAGTATTAAATCTGGCGACTTTTGATGCTGCAAGTTACTATATTTTTATTTTTTAAGCATAAAGTGCAAATTAAACTCATACTGATAAGCTGTAACCCAATGAATTACGGAAAAGAATTGTTTTAAAGGAGAAAAAAATATGTTTAAATTTTGTTATTCGACAGAATCACAGCAATTTTCTCTTTTTTGTGCTGAGGGCCCTGTTTAAGACTTTTCAAGATTTAAACTTATTGAACTTATCTGTTCATTAAATATCGATTGAAAAGCAGATTTTCAAAAATTGAATAGATTTAAAATTTTCATATAAACATGACACTAAAACTTAAAATGATGATAGGCACTGTGGGAATGACGAAGGAAAAAAAGCCGTATATTGGTTTATTAGGCAGTGTTTCAGGGCTTTCAAGCCAAAGGACTGAGGCAACTGTCAAATACAAACCTTACTGACTTTTTGGAACCAGAACGGCAGTTCCCCTTTGATTTCGATGGCATTTTGGTATCAAAACGTCAGTGCTGTACTGAAATATCAGTTCGGAAATTTTCTTCTCTTTTAGCCCCTTGTTTCAAACCCGAAGTCAGATGTCGAAGTGACACAAAAGGCAATGTCCTTGCAGATGACATCTGCTGGGGCCTGGTAAAATAAACATGACTCAAAAAGAAGAAGAACACACAAACACTGAATAGAATGCCAGAAAATATTTTGACAGCTTCATATTGGCGTGTTAAGAAACTGGGGTCAATCCGTATATCGGCCGTAATGCACGCCAAAAGTGGCTTTTGAGCAGCCCTTAAGTCGAATATAGAGCTTGAAATGCTTTGTAAGCTGAAAGCGTACGCGTCCACTGAGCGTTTTCGACATTTGAAGCACCCTTATTCTTATCTATTGAGTGACCGTTATTCATTGAAAACCACCAGGCATTGCTTAGTAGAACAACAGCACAACGCTACAGTGCTCTAATGCTTCGATTCAAAGTACCAATAGCCGGGGTAGGTTCAACAATTGCCAAACCAAGTGCTGGTGAAATAGCGGCGATTCATTGTAGTAAAGAATTTCCAAAGTTCAATTTCCCCCCGTTTAGAATTGAATACGATGGGCTCCGAACCCCATGTCGAAATGTTTTTATGATCATTCCTGTGGCAGTAAAGCCACTTGTCCAACTACGGCAACAAAAGCTGGTTTCTTCCAAAATTATTGAGCCAGTTACACCCGAAATGGATTCCACTTTCTGCTCGTCTATGATAGTATAGTGCCCAAGGGCAAACAGGATATTCGCCTAGCGATTGATCTTCCTGTGCCAAACAAATTCATTCACCGAACTTTGTTTGAAATGCCGACTCTCGAAAAGATCTTAGCCGAGCTTGATAGAGCAGCGTGGTTTTCAACAATCGACCTTTCTAACGCCTTTTACCATATAGATTTTTTATCGGAGTTAGGGATGTTTCGTTGTATACGACTCCCTTTCGGGTTAACAAACGCCCCCGATATTTTTCAACAGGTGTTGCAATGTAGTATCCTGGAAGGCTGTGAAGGTTGCGAAAACTACCAAGATGACACTTTGGTATACGGAAAGACCAAGGGAGAACACGACAAAAGACTAGCGATAGTACAAGCTTAACTTTCTGAGCATATCGTCAACATTAACTATTCGAAAAGCATCTTTGAAAGCCAGTCGGTCAAATTAATTGGGTTTAGATTAACAGCTGACGGTTGGGAAGTCGAAAACGAAAAAATAGAGGCTATAAGAAACTTTCGCCGACCTACTAGTCTTTCAGAGGATAAGAGTTTTCTTGGCTTGGTAACCTTGGCAGATCGTTTCATAGTACATAGGGATACCAATACCGAAAAACTAAAAAACTTGTAATAGTCGATACCTTTTCAAGATATTTACCTGTTTGCGAAATGCGCCGCACAGATACGGAAAGTAGTAATGACGCTTTGTGCGATGTTTTCAAACTATGGAGCTACCTTAAAATCATTCAAAGTGATAATAGGCCGCCATTCCAAAGCTCCGCATTTTGCAACTATTGGACGGAAAAGGCAGTTATACGAAAAGCAATTCTATTGTGTCCACAAACTACAGAGTGTTCAATAAGTTCGAATACAATTTTGTTCTTCTTGTTGTGGTAAGCGCGTAGCACTTACATCCAATATTTTTTTTAGAGTGATTTTATACTACTATCAGATCAACTACCAACGGTGGTGCCGAAAAGTCAATTTTCCTAAAGTTTTCATTCATGTGGTGCCTTCTAACAACACAAGTATTAGTGCAGGAAAATTCAAATGATTTTTTAAACAAAATGAATGGCTCACAATTCATCAACTGTAACTTTTGTGGCTTAATTCTCGTAATCATTGATTCTTCATTTACCGATGTTCGTTTATTTTTTACCGAAAAAAATACCGAACAGTTTAACGATTTACACATGTTAGGATTTCGGTAAAAAAATTACCGAACTCGGTAATTTTCGTTTACTGTGTAGAACACCGAAACCAAGGCATCATAAAAGCCTTACACGGAAAAACTCAGTTACTTATAAAATGTGTTGTAATAACACCTTCGATATAACTAATCGTCTGATGCTCATAATATGTATAACTCAAACTCAAATTTGGGTAGCCCAAATACAGAAGTAACTAAAAAATTACCATCGTTTAGGCAATTCTGAATAAAAAGTTGTTGTTGTTGGAATCGTATTAAAAAGGGATGCCAAAACCATCCAAAACAATTTGTAAAAGCTTTTCAATGGTGGCGAAAGTTAATCGCAGTAGAAGAGTGGTAGAAGTTAACGTTTCAAATTGGCATTTTAAGGTGATCATGATTCGATTGGCCTTTTGCTTAATGTTGTTATTTTGAGTTCCGGTTAATTTACTTCGAAAATCGGTATAAGAATCAGGTAAATACAAGTGAAAAATCCGAGCTTCTTCCGTTGCATTTCCTCCGGTGAAAAAATTCTCAAACTATTTTTTTCTTCTATAATCTTATCTAGAGTTCTCTGTGTTAGGAGTTCGACGGACAGTGTTTGCATATCAACATCGCAGCGTAAAATAAAGTATCATGGTACGGTCGTTTCCGGACAACGGGTTCGCCATACGAAGCGGAAGTTGATTCATCCGGAACGGTTTTTTCGATCTTCGTACAAATCAACCAGTTTGATTCGGTGCTGACCGTAATTGAAAAATTGAAAAGGTATCAAATTTGTTAGTTTATTTTATTTGTTTTCTAAAACCATCTCGTAGAATAATTTCTAAGCACTTGCAAAGTGGGATCAAAAATTTCCCCAACAATTTTATTATAGTATTGAATTACTCAAGTTTGAAACGTTTATTGGAAACATATGTAGCACTTTTTTTGTACGGGGTTTTCAACCTCTGAACTTAAATCTGAATTAAATTAAAATTTTAAAATATTCAAGTTGAAATTTTTTTTAAGGATGTTAACCGCAATCAGAACTGTATTTTTTAACATTGAATGTCGAATTTCGATGTGTTTTGATGTGACTTGTTTCAATTTAAATTTCAGAATTTATTGTATAAATTTCTTTTTCCCATATTCACAATTAATTCAGTCTAAACTTTTTTTTTCAGATACCGATGAGGAAATGCGCTTCTCCTATATTCCAATACCGATGAACATCCAAGAACAGATTTTTATCCAGTTTACGCCACGAGTCTATCGGGCTTGATGATGGATCCGGAAGCTAATTGCATGAGGATTGGTTCCGACGGAACCGGATGAACAATGACAATCCGTCAATGATTGCCCAAGTGTTTTAGGTTTTATGATATTCTACATATTTATTGTAAATTTGTTATTCTGTTATTTAGAAATAAAGAATTATTATGCATAAATTACTTCTTATTGTATCTTGAAGAAATTTCAAAAACATATTTATGTGGAAACAAATTATTTGAATGCTGGCATCCCTTCAAAATATACAGAATTGACTAACGGGATGGAAGCTCAAAATGTATTAAAGCTTTTTGCTCACGCTCTGCGTAAAGTGCCCAAACATAAAACTAAGTGGAGACACTTTTCTTGAAACTGTATAGTTTTTTATACAGAATTAGGTAACTGTGGTTACCGTGTAGCTGCTTCCAAGATCGACGGTCTGAACTTGAGATTTGCACTTCACAAAAACGTGCTTAATCACATTTCTTTAGTTCCTCATGCAAGCTGAACGTAACTCCTTTTGAACTTCTCGTGGGTTGGAAGTTCCATGAAACTTTTCCTTCTCTTTGGGACAAAGCCAACCATAAGTCTCTGAATAGAGAAAAGGTAAGAGATTGTGATGCTAAGTTCAAGTCAGCTAGCAAATCATACGCAGATACGATAAGAGGAGGTGACCGAGAAAGTAATTACGATTTTCTAAAATTTTCATTCACTCACATACTTTTTCACTCACACACTCTCAGAACTACACGAATCACATTAACACAACTCATTGTTTCGTGCTGTATCTGATGAATGGGCCATTAACCCCATTTCATTGTTAACGTAATTTCCGTGATGCCAGAACATTAAATTATTTATTATTAATTTCATTTTCAAGAATAATAAGTTCATACAAGGAATCCGAACAATTTTTTAAATATTATATTTCCCAACCTATATCCACCACACTGAAGAATCCTGTCCTTAAGTCGGAGATAAAGTTCTGCTAGTCCAACAGAAGAAATGCCAAACGGACCATACATTCTCTGCCGAATATTACCACATCATTGCTAAAACCGGAGGAAAAGTTGTCGACAGGAGCAAAAAATGGGGTGCAATACACCAGAAAAGTTGATGATCAAAAGAAGGTGGAAATGCTGCACAACACGGATCAAACTCGAAAATCGCATACTAGTAAGGTTAATGAGAACGTTCCTGCTGCTTGCAGCCGATATTGAAACCATGCAACCAGCTTCCTCAAGAGTTTTCCGAAATCGGGATAAATTGATCAATCAAGTCGTTTCGGCGATGACTATGTTTATGCAGTATTTCAGTGAATAAGCATGTAAGTAACTTTTTTTGAACTATATACACTGCCGGCCAAAAGTTTGGGATCACCCACTAAAAAACATGCTAATTTTGATCGTTCATATCTCAGAAGTCTTAGGACATATTGAAAATCTTCTGATCTCATTTGAAAGATAATGAGCAATAGTTATCTCGGAGGTATTTGGCCCAAATATAATGTTTTAGTTTTGAACTAAAAACTTAACCTAAAGTTATAACATTTTCAAAAAATCGCACTCAATATTCAAAGCCGATCATCTCGGGATAGGGTGGACCAAATCTCAAAATTTGAGTGGCATTAGAATTCCTGTTCTTTACTTCTCAAAACACAATCAAAAAAATATGTGAAAAAAATTCAAGAATGTATTTCATAAAATAGACACTTGAGTAATCGTCCAAAAGTTTGGGATCACCTCTTTGTATGGTGAGTTTGGGATCATTCTTATAAAAACATGCAAATTTATTTTATTCATATCTTTCTTATCTCACATCGCATTGCAGATCTGAAGGGTTCATTTGGAAGCTTAGGAATTGTTGGTTTTTAATAAATTCATTCAAAAATTATATTTTAAGGTGAGAACTATAAAAAAAATCTGGGAACTTTCAAAAAAACAGTTAATTTCGGGTGATTTTTTTTATGTTTATTACTTCAAAATATTATTTTTGAATGAATTTATTAAAAAACAACAATTCCTTAGCTTCCAAATGAACCCTTCAGATCTGCAATACGATGTGAGATGAGAAAGATATGAATAAAATAAATTTGCATGTTTTTATAAGAATGATCCCAAACTCACCATACAAAGGGGTGATCCCAAACTTTTGGACGATAACTCAAGTGTCTATTTTATTAATTAAAAATACGTTTTTGAATTTTTTCACAAAATTTTTTGATTGTGTTTTGAGAAGTAAAGAATAGGGATTCTAATGCCACTCAAATTTTGAGATTTGGTCCACCCTATCCCGAGATGATCGGCTTTGAATATTGAGTGCGATTTTTTGAAAATGTTATAACTTTAGGTTAAGTTTTAAGTTCAAAACTAAAACATTATATTTGAGCAAAATACCTCCGAGATAACTATTGCTCATTATCTTTCAAATGAGATCAGAAGATTTTCAATATGTCCTAAGACGGCTGAGATATGAACGATCAAAATTTGCATGTTTTTAGTGGGTGATCCCAAACTTTTGGCCGGCAGTGTAGTACTGTGCATAAAATTACTTTTGATTGATGTCTAACTATCTAAAACTTAAAAGCTTGAGGTGTAGCCAAGCGAAATTTATATTTATTCTCTACATAAACTTCTATTTACCTGTAATATATAACACTTTCCTTATAATATTTTCGGCATTCCGAGGAATGTTTCCCAAAAGGAATGGCAAAAGGCAGGCGCAAAATAAATGAAAACTTACTAAAATAAGCAAAATTTGTAAGAGACTTTTTCTTCTTCTGATTCTATTAGCCGATGCTATTTTTAGCATGACTCGGAACTGCCTTATCGACTTATAGCTCCTATGATGGTCCAATTACAGAGACTATATGACCAACGTTTCTGTTTGTACTCCGTAGAAATTACAATCGTTTATACTCCGTAGAGATATTTTGAATTCTTTTATAACTCCGTAGAGCTTACAATTCTATTTTTGTTTCTTCGTCTTTTAACATTTTGTGTGTGTATGTTTCATTTTAACGTCCATGGACTTACAAAATTTTCTTAACCTAAATTGGAGGCGGTGGGATTCGATCCCCGATCGTCTGATTACAAACCGGACATGCTAGCCAATAGGCTAAACGACCGCCCCTTGTAAGAGAAATATAAAATAATGTAAGAGAATATAAAATTTCATAAACATAACAGCTTCGTTCAATGGTTGGTAAAAAACGGTTTCAACTGGTTTCTGTCAACTTGTAGATGTTCAACGAGCCAATGTTTTGGTCGAAACTAGTCAGGTCATTGTTCAATGGAGCAAGTTGAAACTAGTTGAAACCGATCCAGCTCGGCAGAAGGATTCGTTTCGACCTGATAGCAATCGGTCGAAGTTAATTGGAAAGAGACAAGTTATCAACTGTCAATCCATTTCTACTTGTTTCGACAAGAGTTCATTGAACAGACTTAGTATTGACGTGTGGAGTTAAAGAAAAATAATCGTATTTTGAAATATACTGTCGTATAACAGGCTGAATGAAGTGAGCAAAAGACGGATACGTTCGACGGATATGGTAAAAGGATTGCATCCTTGTTGCGCACATAAATAGAACGGTATATACGTTAAGTTAGCCGGTAGAGCTGGTTTGAGTGTGTGAGAGAAATAACGAGAATTCTGAAAACTAATGTTGAGGCGTACGGACCTCCTTTTTGAAATCGTGTTTTTCAATTGGAAAAAAGCATCGTCTTTTTTTTTGTAATTATTTTGTTTAGTTGTCAAAAAGGTTCCGAAGAAACAATAAGTTCGAGTGTTTTGAATTAAAGACATAAATAGTTGAGTGTTTAGAATGGATGTTCGAGCAAGGCGTGGTCACGACAGATGGTTTTTTTAAATGTTAAATCCGTTGTTCATTTGTCATACTCTCCTGTAGTCCTGAGAATAATAGAGATTCGAGCGTTTTCATGTACTTTGTAACGGTTTTTCATCGCTTAGGCGCGGGGACGATCACTGATGGCTCCCATAGGACTGCGCAGTGCGCATGCCCTGATAAGAGTTCAGATAAATATCTTCTTAAAATTTACTCTACAACAATTTTAGCTTAACACAACTCCTTTATAAATCGTATTAAGGGGGGGGGGGGGGGGGGGCGTTGACATCGTCATTTGAAAACTACTTATCCGATTCTTTTCAAATTTGGAACATAGTTTCTACATATAAAATACCAGACCCCAACGTTTTTTTTTCGATTTTTTTACTTTGAGGAGATTTTATAGGTGAAAAATGGCGGATTTTTAAGTGAAAAATCGTAGTTTTTACTTCAAACAGCCACAAAAATTTCATAAAAATATTTTTAAGTTAAATAAAAACGTTGGGGTCCAGAAAAACATCTATTAAAAATATTTTGCTCTGATTCTTTGAATTCAGATCATTCTGTGCTGAGATACAGTGTCCACCGCAATCCTGTTTTCTAAAAGGCATCCTCGAAAATGCTCCGTCAGCGGCTCATTTTTCAATATTTTTCTACGAAAAAATTACTAAATGTTCTTTTAACAATGCTTTGTATAATGCAAAAAATTTGAATACATTTGTTTGAACGATAGCTCTAGAAAAAAATCGTGAAAATGGTGTTTTTTTACCCGTTAGACCCTACCCCCCCCCTTAAGTAAAACATTTTGGCCAGCGTTTAGCTTTTAGATTTACCTTTTTACCAAAGCTTTCGGCTTGAAATTGTCTCATTTTGCCTGGAGTCAATTTAAGAATAAATTGATATTACGATAATCTTTTTTTTTAAATTCTAATCACAATCCGAACAGTCCGGGATAACCCTGATTATAAAAAAATATCTTTTCTAGCTCCTATCGCTTTCAACCAAATGAATCGCAAAGGTGGTTCATAAAGCCTCTTTTCCCCTCGATCTCAACGATGTAAGTGCAGTTCTACAGTTAGCAGTGGTCAGTAATCATCGGGTAGGTGCAATCCTCAGGTGTTGCAGGTTAATTGAGAATCAGACCTGTTATACCTCCCACTGGCAAGCGTTTGGTGGACCGTAAGTAACCACTCGCTCGATTACAGACAGCTCTTCGGTCTTAGACCTGGCCCAACAAAGAAAAATTATGATCGTGACGCACATTGATTCGATCGAAAGTGTTCCCGCGAATGGATAAGTTGAGCCCAGGAAGAAAGCGTGCCATCTCACCTGAGTCCTTAGGCGCCCCATAAGGGTGTCATTAAGCCAAGTCGCTCGTAAATAAGAAAACGCCTTGCCTTTATACGAGGATAACGAGTGATCGCGATCTTTCTCTGTATTCCCGTTTCAAGATGGTCCAGCCAGGCGATTGTGGAGTTCTAGAATCGCGTCACAATATTATTATCATCATCATCGCCATCAGCGGGATTTTATTGGAAGCGAATTATTCCTCCTTTTTTCCTCATGCAGTCAAGTTCATTCAATCACGTTATCGCTTCTTCGTGGACGACTCGACGACGACGACGACGTCCGGTCGGCTCAATCGTTGGACTGCGACGTCGATTTTTGTCAGGCGTAGTCATTCAGTCAGCTGCAAACTATGTAGCTTAGTCAGTAATAGTTTCGCGCTTACAAAGAGAGCTCCTCAACGGACCCGCTTCATTGATTGGAAGGTGCCCGGCTGAGCTGAGCTTGATCCTCGTTTGGCTTTTTTCTTTTTAGTTTTTTGAACTCCACCAACGACGACGTCGGTCGTCTCTTATTCGTCGTGGCGCCAATCCGGTCGCGATCGGCGACGCGTATGGATGCGTGAAGCGCGTACCCGGAATCCTCGTTTGCGCGTTTGAGCGAGTTCATCAGTTGCAGGTCAGGTTTGTTGGCGCGCGCACACGTTTTAGGTCTGGTTCCGGGAGAGTTCAGCAGGACACTCGACGTTACTCGGCGTGAGATATTGCGAAAAAACGAACTTCGCGGATCGCGGACTTACTTTTTTTAATTCTGTTTCCGTGACCGGATCCGATTAGTTAATCCATTCATTACCTAGCGGTTTTCTGTTTGGATTATCTGAAGAGCTCCATCTTTCATCGTCAGCTGAACAATTCGTTCGTACATATGTGGGGGCGTTTCGTTTTTGTGTTCTACATTGACAGTGGTATCATCATCGCCACATTCACTTCTTTGTCCCGGAGAAATACTTACTGGCACATATAACTGTGGCTAGTTAGAACGGTTTCCTTATCGCGAGGAAAGTACATGAGTGCCGTTTTTTCTTGCTTCCGAATTGACTCTAGAGAGTCTCCTCTAATTATAAAAAAAAATTGTCTAACCTGAATGGATTGTGTTGTGTTGAATCGACGATGAGACGCTCTTGACTAAGTAATCGAACAGCTTTCATACAAGAAGGAAAAAAAAAAAAAGAAAAAAAAAACCCTAAGTGAATGTGACTTATAACCATCACACAATTCGAGAAAAAAAAATCAAACGGAAAGGAAGTTTAGTGAATAGTTAGTGTGACCGAAACGAAGGAACGAACCAAAAAAAAAGTTGCAAAAACAAAACCTACCTACCAACAACTTTGCAAACGTGAGCAGTTTTGGACCGCCCCGAAAAAAAAAAATCGATCGAGACAACACTTGCTGTCGGGTGATAACATTATTGACAACAATAAAAACGAAAAACGATCATTCTGTTTTTGACGTCATTGACTACGGGACAGGAAATTCGGGACTGTCCGGATGGAATTGCCCGTTTTTAAAAGGTAATTTATAGCGTCGATCTTTTTTTAGCGATTATCCTGTTTCACGTGATGTGATTTTTTCGAGGTGATTTTCAGCTGATGGTGTAACCAGTTTATGATGTTATTTATGGTCTTTGGGTTATAAATTTGGGATATTGAAGACAGTGGTAGTCTGTATTTGGCATTAAAAATGTATCTATTGTCCTCAGGCATTTTTTATTATGATATTTTTACTACGGAATTTTGTAGGTCAATAACTATGGGTTTGAGAAAGGGTTTTCGCTTTGGATTTGACAGATCTTTCAGCATTATTTATATTATCAACATAATTCTTTATTTGGATTTTAATTAGACACAGGAAAGTTTTAACGACATTATTTAAAACTTTTCGTTGATACTATTTGATACTCTGAAATGCAGTTAGAAGTTCTTGAAAATCGTATATGAAACCAAAAAACAAGTGTTTGCATTTTTGTTATCCTCGATTCACTGTGGAAAATGTGCACCTAAAACTCCAAAAAAAATCGAAGCTGCAGCCCTTTTTTGCGGGAATACAAATATGCCGTCGAATTTGACCGGAGACACGTAAGTGGGGTGTTTTTTGGCTCTTATTACCCAAAAAAAAATCACTTTTTCGTGAAACTGTATTTGAGCAAAACATCTTTTAAGCAGATTGTTCTTGGGAAGCCTCATTTTTGTCATTTTCGTCATTTTTGTCATTTTTGTCATTTTTGTCATTTTTGTCATTTTTGTCATTTTTGTCATTTTTGTCATTTTTGTCATTTTTGTCATTTTTGTCATTTTTGTCATTTTTGTCATTTTTGTCATTTTTGTCATTTTTGTCATTTTTATCATTTTTGTCATTTTTGTCAT